>NW_026111720.1:212500-417500 GCF_024679095.1 Eriocheir sinensis
TAATTCTGATAGCATATTAACATCCTCACCTAAATTAACAGCACTGTAAAAACACTCATATTAATATTCACATGATGTAAACTACGTAATGTATACTGTGTTCTGAAAAAAAAAACTTCAATATCAGATCGGAGGTACAATTACGGCATGTAATATTGCAATGATCATCTCAGCCGTCTTTGACATTTAAATTTTCTGTTATCGCCAGACGCCTTGGTCCTTGGTACCATCTCAGGCCGTGTACAGTTTCATCGACGTCGCTTAATTAGAGACAAGGAAGGCCCTACATTTTTCCTTCCCCTGTCATTATTAATGAATCTCAGGTGTCACAACTTGGTGCGAACATGGTCTAAGTATTCACCTGTGGAAATATGTCGATGCAAATGTGATTGGTATCCTATTTTCTGAGAAAAATGAATGTGCGATCATGGGTGTCGGAGCGCTGCTGGAGGATGGCTTGGCGACGAGGAAAAGCTGTCGAACTTTATGTAATTTCTTATTTAATGGGGCAAATTTTGACATGGTCTTTGTCATTATAATAAAGAATGATGATCATGCTAGCTCTAGACGTCATATCAGACGAAAAGAAGCCCATATACACGAGCTTGAGCTAAGATAACAGAGGCATGTTGATGCGGGCTCAATTTGCCCGAGGCTCAATTTTTCCCGTGAAAGCGGCTTTACACCTGGCAATTCCAGGCCGGCAATACAGCAGCGACGATCTAGCTGCTAGACCGGATCTGTGCTCTCGGGACCAAGTACGTTCACACGTGGGAGCCGCCATCAAGACGTAAACTGCTAGTAAATGCAAGGGCATGAATTCATCCCAGACACCCCAAAAGGCTACTGCCATATCTTAAAACCACAATGAGTTTGGTCCATTAGCCTAATATTGTAGAAATACTTTAAGTAAACGAGTTTTACCTTCAGTAGTATTGATTGATTGATTAATTTTGCGGCAGAGATATGTATTGGGGGAGCGAGGAGGCGTGACCACGCCACCCCCTTTATAACACAATTGAACTGGCTGAAAATGGACAAGAAGATAATATTTGATGTTGCTGTAGCTGTATACGTATAAGATAAAATGTCAGATGTCTCCAGAGTGGTTCCTGCACTTGCCTTCCACAACTGAGGTGACATAGAGTAGGTACACAGCAGGACACCCTACAAGTTCCCCGTACCAACACCCTGCATGAGGGACACGTCTGTTCCTAGTGTAGACCCCAGGCTATGGAACGCTCTCCCACACTATGTAACACAATCAAATACTATACAAGTGTTCAGAAAAAGACTAAAGAAATTCTTACGTAATAATGACAAATATCAACTAGGATTCTACTGATGCCACGCTCACGCTATTTTGATACTGATTTTTATATAGTTTAGTAAACTTTTAGCTCAAGTCTTACTTTGATATATATGTTATCTGATGATACCTGTAATATACAGAAAAGCCTCTCTCTCTCTCTCTCTCTCTCTCTCTCTCTCTCTCTCTCTCTCTCTCTCTCTCTCTCTCTCTCTCTCTCTCTCTCTCTCTCTCTCTCTCTCTCTCTCTCTCTCTCTCTCTCTCTCTCTCTCTCTCTCTCTCTCTCTCTCTCTCTCTCTCTCTTTTAACCCCTTGACTGCAGATTTCCTACCAGAAGACCTCCTCAACCTACAGGAATGGAACAAAAAGTGGCTGCTACAATTCAATGAAGAAAAATGTTAAGTCCTGCACCTTGGGAGGGGATATCCAGCACACCAGTACCACATGGGAAACACTCCACTATCCACCACAGAGGCAGAGAAGGGCCTGGGTCTATATGTTACCAAGCTACCAGTGAAAGCCAAATCCGTGCCTATCACAGTGGACGGGTTAACTTAATTTGTAGTACGCATCAAACTTTTGTTTTAGCAGACAGACAGGCGATTGAACCTGAACGAGAAACATGTCTCATTGTGTACTTTTCAAGGCTTGCAATGACACTTTACCTCGTGCATTATTTCAAAAGCCTATTACATACGTTCACTATATAGTTTTCATCACCAGTGGTGTGGGGCACGTTCCTCCCCACCTCAGAGCTGCCACTTTCAGCTGATGGGTGGACATTTCCCTCACTCTCTCTCTCTCTACAATTATATATATATATATATATATATATATATATATATATATATATATATATATATATATATATATATATATATATATATATATATATATATATATATATATATATATATATATATATATATATATATATATATATATATATATATATATATATATATATATATATATATATATATATATATATATATATATATATATATATATATAAATTTTCTTTAATACACTCCAACACGACCCCACGTGTTATGAAACACGTGAAATTAATCCAGACAAGGAAAGGTTTTGCCGGCGCTGGGGATCGAACACACGACCAGCGAGACGGAGAGCACTCCTTTACCAGTCGCCAAGAGGTGCCCCCTGGCAGAGTGAGTTATAGGAGGCTCGCTCATCAGGCTTAGTCACTGCAGTATATATATATATATATATATATATAGAGATATATATATATATATATATATATATATATATATATATATATATATATATATATATATATATATATATATATATATATATATATTTTATAAAGTACCTTCTCGAGTTTCGTTCAATCCGAGTTTTGCGATCCTCGAGTTTCTCGCTTAACCCTAAATTCTTACCATCCTGACTTTCGCGCATTATCATCCCGAGTTTTGAGCTGCTTTGTCATGTACGGGTCACGTTCACCTACCATCGGCGTCAAGCACACTGCCTTTAACCCGGTAGCAGTGACGGGCTAAATTTGTGGCTTTACCGTGTAGCAGCGACGGGCAAAATTTGTGCCATGATATAAACCCCCCAAAATAGATGATACATAATCTGATCACAAATACTTTGATATATATTATGAAATGGTTTGTGAGGGTGATTTTTCTCATTTTTCTCGCTTAGAGGGACCATTAAGAAACATGACCCCTGCTGTAGTGTCACACAGGCCGTTTTCCTTCGAACATTGGGGCTACGGTCGAGAGAGAGAGAGAGAGAGAGAGACTTACACTAGTAGGCAATAATGAAAGATACTTAGAGCGAGCGATTCAATAGCTATTTTACGTGTTATATTATCAAATTTATCTTTAATTTTGTTTGTAAATAGTTGAGCTCCGATGACTTTCTTGTGGGTTTCATTTATATATATGTTAAACGTCAAGTGGGAGTCCATTTAAATGCCAAGATTCTTGATATGTTTGCTGGGAGTAATGGGAGTCTTGCCAAAGATGAGAGTGTTGTTTTGGGGAATTTGTTTAATGACTGACCTGGTCCCAATAAAGAGACACTGTGTTTTATAAGTATTCAGCAATAGACCGTTTTTATTAAAGTATTCCCTGGCCAGTGAGAAGGTCGCTTGTGCTGCCATGATGGGGTCAGGCAGCGCATTAACTGTACCAGTTATCACGAACTGCGTGTCATCTGCGTACTGTACTATCTCGCGTCCATGTATCGTTTCAGAGAAGTCGTTGACAAAAATGGTGAGAAGAATTGGCCCTAATATTGATCCCTGAGGAACTCCGTATTATATTGGTGCAGTCGTAGACGTGGTACTATTGACTTTGACTTTTCGACTTCTATCAAGTAAATAGTCATGGAACCAAAATGAATCTATATTGACCTTGAGTAGTTTATCTATTAAGATATCGTGTTTTATACTATTGAAGGCTTTTGATAGGTTGCACAACGTTATAAGCGATAAATTTTTTTCATCCAAATTTCTGTATAGTTTATTTGTAACTGTGGTAAGGACGGTCTCTGTTGAAAGTCTAGGTCTGAAGCCGTGCTGAGTGTTAGAGAGAAGTTTCTTGGACTCTAGGAAGGCAGTCATCTATTGGGCTACAATTTTCTCTAATATCTTTGAGTGGTTCATACAAACCAAACATACCCAATGGCAAGAAGAGGGCAGTGTTAAAGACGACTGCTCTCTTCTTGCCAACAGCTAGGTTTGGTTCATGTGAGCCACTCACCAAATATGTACATTCTAACACACTCAAAGAAATGGTGAAGTTGTTTCTGTTTGTCAGAAACATCTGCCATGATCCCTGATGAGTCTGGTATGTGCATGTGTGTGTGTGTGTGTGTGTGTGTGTGTGTGTGTGTGTGTGTGTGTGTGTGTGTGTGTGTGTGTGATTGTTGTTACTCGATCCAAGTGTTTATGTGGTTGAAGTCTAGATGGGTGGGTTTGCCGCTCACGTGCAGTGGTGACAATGAGAAATTCTGGCAGGGAGGAACCACAGGCACACCCAGTCCACAACCGCTTCTTCCTGCCATTTGACTGCAGCAACAAGTCCACAACTTGGGAAATGGCAGCACAAGCCGCGACAGCCCTTACTCTAGCAGACGACGCCTTGTCGATACAGGGCAAGTGCTTTGTTTACGTTGTGGATGTGGATACGGGCAACCGACCTTGGCCGTGTGTGACGCACACCTGGAAAAGTTGGAGTTAACGGTTGCCCTAGCTGCCTCCAACGCGGTGGGAGAAAAAGGCCCAGTGTGACACCAGGTTAAGGACAACCGACAATTCGCTCCTGGTTGGGCGTATGGGCGTTGCCTGTAACCCCAATGGTTGGAGGAAAACGGCCAGTGTGACACCGCCTTAAGGCAGTGATCCCGCTGAGTGGGTGAGCGCCAGAGATGACGTCATCGGACTCACAGCGAATCACAAGAGTGTTTTCAGAACTGTCAGCCAGTCATAAGGCAGCCGTCTTCAACTGCGGCCTCAAAACGACTCGTTCTCTCTTCCCATTTTCTTTCTTTTTCCAAGGTACATATTTTGAGATAAAAAGGGAGGAAAGGCGGAAAAACAGGTCAGCTTCACAGGTAAGAACAAATAAGTGCTTTCCAGTGTTTTCAAGACACAGAGTTTTGTAATCCTCGAGTTTAGCGCTAAACTCTCGGAACAAAGCAAGCGCGAAACTTGCTCCTTGTTAAGCAAACCCACGTCATGGCCTACATTTTAGATCCTTGTTAAGCAAACCCACGTCTTGGCCTACATTTTAGATCCTTGTTAAGCAAACCCATGTCTTGGCCTACATTTTAGATCCTTGTTAAGCAAACCCACGTCATGGCCTACATTTTAGATCCTTGTTAAGCAAACCCACGTCTTGGCCTACATTTTAGCTCCTTGTTAAGCATCAGCATAACCTTGTGTCACTCATGTATTTTTTTTTTTTTTTTTTACAAGAAGACGACTCAAGGGCAACAAAAAGTGTAGAAAAAAAGCCCGCTACTCACCGCTCCCACAACAGATAAAAGTAAAGAGTGGCCAAAAGAGAGGTCAATTTCGGGTGTCTTGCAAACTTCCTTACACACGAGCACAACAAAGGTACAGAACAAGACCGGGTGGAGTACTCACCGGCGCGGCAGCAGAGGCACCAGGAGGGTGTGGGTGTGTGGCCCTGACCACCAACTTGCCTGGAAAGAATGTGTCTTGTTGTTGATAACTACAATAAACGTAATTATGAATTTTAATGAACATAATTGCTTTTTGAAAGCACAGGAACACGACTGAGTCTACTGTCTCATTATTAGGATACAAATTTGACCCCATGGTGATTGCAGTCCCTCCTCTGTTGCTCTGTGCTTGCTGCCTTAACTTGCCTGGGCTGAGTCATCTGTCAGGGTTGTCCACTTGTGACTTCCCCGTGACAACTCACCCTGGCCAAGGTGACACACTGAGCCGTGCCTTTACTTGGCACTGCCAAAGTTTATCACAAAAAAATGTACTCACAAAAGTAAAATAATAATCAACAAAAAAAATTATTTAAGAAAAAAAGTCATTTGAATAAAAAATTATTTGAATAAAAAAAATGATTTAAATCAAATAAATCATTTTTTTCTTATCAAGTGTTAACAGCACAAAAATTGTGCTAGGTCGCCGTCTCATGACCCTCCAATACAAACCCAACACTTAACATTATGCAACTAGGGGTCTAAAATGGAAAATGCTGAATAGTAAAGATGGCGCCACTATAAACACTTGCCTGCACCACAACGGGCTGGGGCCGACCATCAGGCCCTACTATGAAGGCCTACCGGCGCCACAGGCCAAGACGGAAAAAAAAAGAAAAAAAACTATAATGCCATGTTGTAGGGTTCATCAGGGCTAACAAATGTTGTTATACAATGTCATGTCTACAATGCTTGGGTAAGCCAGGAAAACAACTTGAAGAGAACAACAAGATGGACAATCTGTATATAAAATAATGATTTTTCTACCCTGCAAGTGTGCGCTGATGACTGGAAACTGACTCAGTGCACTTATTAAAGCTTATAAGTGTGTTTTGGAAGCCTACTAGTGTTCGTATAAAGCTGAACACTGACTTAACACACTTATTAATCCGGTGACAGCGACGGGCCAAATTTGTGGCTTTACCACGTACCAGCGACGGGCCAAATTTGTGGCTTTACTACACACCAGCGACGGGCCAAATTTGTGGCTTTACCACGTACCAGCGACGGGCCAAATTTGTGGGTTTACCACGTACCAGCGATGGGCCAAATTTGTGGGTTTACCACGTACCAGCGATGGGCCAAATTTGTGGCTTTACCACGTACCAGCGATGGGCCAAATTTGTGGGTTTACCACGTACCAGCGACGGGCCAAATTTGTGGGTTTACCAAGTACCAGCGACGGGCGAAAGTAGTGGGTTTACCACGTACCAGCGACGGCCAAATTTGTGGGTTTACCACGTACCAGCGACAGGCCAAATTTGTGGGTTTACCACGTACCAGCGACGGGCCAAATTTGTGGGTTTACCATGTACCAGCGACGGGCCAAATTTGTGGCTTTACCACGTACCAGCGACTGGCCAAATTTGTGGGTTTACCATGTACCAGCGACGGGCCAAATTTGTGGGTTTACCACGTACCAGCGACGGGCCAAATTTGTGGGTTTACCATGTACCAGCGACGGGCCAAATTTGTGGGTTTACCACGTACCAGCGACGGGCCAAATTTGTGGGTTTACCACGTACCAGCGACGGGCCAAATTTGTGGGTTTACCATGTACCAGCGACGGGCCAAATTTGTGGCTTTACCACGTACCAGCGACGGGCCAAATTTGTGGGTTTACCACGTACCAGCGACGGGCCAGATTTGTGGGTTTACCACGTACCAGCGACGGGCCAAATTTGTGGGTTTACCACGTACCAGCGACGGGCCAAATTTGTGGCTTTACCACGTACCAGCGACGGGCCAAATTTGTGGGTTTACCATGTACCAGCGACGGGCCAAATTTGTGGCTTTACCACGTACCAGCGACGGGCCAAATTTGTGGCTTTACCACGTACCAGCGACAGGCCAATCTTTTGCCATAATATAAACCCCTCAAAATAGATGATGCATAAACTGATCACAAATGCGTTGATATGTATTATGAAATGGTTTGCGTGAGTGATGATTTTTTCTCATTGATTCCCTTAGAGGGGCCTTAAGAAACATGATCCCCCCCAGCTGCCGGGTTAAGGCCTGTAACTGTGTATTGGTGACTGAACACTGACTTAGCAAACTTATTAAAACCTATTAGTATGTGTTTGAGGCCCAAATGTGTATTTATGACTGAAAACAGATTTAATACACTTTTTAAGGCGTATATGTGTGTGTTTGAAGAGTGTAAGTGTGTGTTTATGGCTGAACACTGACTGCACACTTATCAAAGCCTATTAGTATGTGTTTGAGGTCTGGAAGTGTATATTTAAGGCTGGAAACTGGCATAACACACTTTTTAACGCATGTAAGTGTGCTTGATGCCTGGAAGTGTGTGTTTATGGCTGGCACTGACTGCACACTTACTGAAGCCTGTAAGTGTGTGTTTGAGGCCAGAAAGTGTGTATATATGAGTGAAAAGACTTAACACACTTTTAAGGCATGTAAGTGTGTGTTTGATGCCTGGAAGTGTGTGTTTAAGGCTGAGCACTGACTGCACACTTAATGAAGCCTGTAAGTGTGTGTTTGAGGCCAGAAAGTGTGTATATATGACTGAAAAGACTTAACATACTTTTTAAGGCATGGAAGTGTGTGTTTGAAGAATGTAAGTGTGTGTGTTTATGGCTGGACACTAATTTTGTACACTTATTGAAGCCTGTGAGTGTGTGTTCGAGGCCAGGAAGTGTGTGTTTAAGGCTGACAGGCTCTCCCTTCCGTTACTAACACACCCAGGTCTGCCGTATCACCCTCCCCCAATCCTACTCTTCCACTTTCCCTGGTCCCTGCTTCCTTTTCCTCCCTTTGCTCATCGCCTCCGGCTCCACCTCCCTCCTCCACTTCTTCACTCTCTCCCATTTCTTCTCCTCCATCATCACCATCTTCGCCGAGCTCTTTACTTCCACATCCACCGCGTCATGGCCACACTTCCCTCCCACTATTAACAATTAATTTCAGTAGTATTAAAACAAAATAGCTCAATTACACCATCTAATCTCTACACATAACTAGGGATTGTCGTTTTGGACCTTTTTCTTTTTCCTGGGATTACGGGATAAAATTAGCTCTAATCCTGGAATCCAGGAATTCCTGGATTTTCAATTGTCTAAAATTGCACATTATTCCTAGTCTCCCTTTCAGGTTTTTGATGTGCTTAACATTAATAGATATGCAGAAATATTACTGTAGATTGACTGTCTTACTAATTCCACTTAATGTTTAATTCCAAATTTCCAGCAAACACTTTGTTCCTCAACAAAGTAAAAGGAGCAAGAATAAGAGCTAAATATGCTTCCTTTACTGCTTTATTTTTGTTCTGCCTCCGAATTCCAATGCGAGTGACAATGTAAATTATAGTTCATTATCGATGATAAAAAAATACATTTGTTTCCATTTATATTCAGTGAAATGAAGAGAGTACTTAATGACAGAAAATGTAGTAAACATTCTTTATTTATATCATGAATTAAATGTTATTATTTACTACGTTATTATCTATCCTAAAATATGTTATTTTTCTTACTCTTTTTGGTATGTCATTACCCAAAGATGATAGTTAGACATTTGTCACATTAAATGTCCAACATAAAAAAACCGTTACGTACCATCGCAGCAACCAGTAGCTAAAGCGTTGGGAACTATGGCAACAGCGATCAGCTATGCGGGCAGGCAGGCAGACAGACAGACAGACAGTTTACTGTCAACCGTCACTGGTCGGTCACTCACGCGAGGAGGGAAAGTGCGCTGTTTTTCTTGTAATTTTGTTAAGGTGTCACGCTCATTTCAATGCCGTATACATACAGCAACGTGGAATATGCAGACATGGTGTTCATTATACGAGCTGTGTTACGGGTAACGGGAGTGCCGTGGCTGCTTTATAATATTAAAGAGAATACCTAAACAGTAAGTCCTTCCTTCACACACACACAAAACATTCCACACCCTGTATATAAATATAGATAGAACTACAAGTCCACAACCATCCTACAGTCAAATTTGCCCCTATTTTTGTACTTAATTTCATCCCGGGAATTCCCGGGATGTGCAAAAATATCCCGGGATTATTAAACCTTGAAAATTGTCCGAGATCCCGGGAAACAAACCCTACACATAACCCTGACATAATAGTATAGGGACTGAGATTTGGTAACTCCTGATGTTGAGAGTAGTGAGCTTTTCCCTCCCCCCTTTAGCATGACAGTATTCCGTAAAGACCGCCCGACAGACCTTGGCAAAGGTGGCGGTGTTATCATCGCCACCAAGCCGGGTCTTTGTGTTCAGCATAGGCCTGACCTTGATACAGACTGCTAAATCACCTGAGTCCACTTACAAACCTTCAACTGTAAATCTCTTCTTATTGCTGCTTTTTACAGACCGCCTTCTACTAATACAGACTATTTACACAACCTTCAAATTTCTCTTTCACGCATACAGGCAGACACACACATCTGGATCACGGGTGATTTCAACCTCCCCGACATTGACTGGACTGCAGCATCCCCATTTGGCCCTCCCGATGCTGACGCCCCCAACTCCATTATTCCCCACACAAACAGACGCCAACTACACGACACATTCGTTGACATCATAAATACATTTTCACTCTCACAAACAGTACTCCAGCCAACACGGACACACATTGTAACACGCCCCGCTGGCCACGGTGGCCCTTTGACCACAGCACACACCCTTGACCTTTTTCTCACCAACAACATTCTTAACATAACAAACACTCAGGTTGTTCCAGGACTTAGTGACCACGACATACTCATCGTTGACGCTGACCTTCAACCGATCAGACATAAACAGAGACCCAGACAGATATTCCTTTATTCAAGGGCTGACTTAGACATGATCAAACAAGACCTAACTGCCTTCAGCACTGACTTTTTTGCGAGTGACCTAAACACAAGACTTCCTTCCACCAACTGGAACAACCTGAAACACGCCATACACACCTCAATGAACAGACACATACCACAAAAAACACTTTCTAGTAGGTACACACTCCCCTGGTTTTCCAGGAATCTACGCAGACAACATCGCAAGAAACAAAGACTCTACAGACGCGCGCAGACATACAACACAACAGATAATTGGACCGCTTACAAAAACCACCAAAAGACATTTGCCAAAAACATAAAAGTAGCGGAACGCAAACACATAGCAACTTACCTCGCAGACAACGTAAGAAATAACAAAAGAAACTTTTTCAGGTTCTTTAAGACGCGCAGACATGACACTAACACGATTACATCACTTAAAGACAACACTAACACATCAGTAACCAGCCTACAACACAAAGCACAAATACTCAACACACAGTTCCAATCGGTGTACACACAAGAACACAACCTGACACCAAACATACCTCACAGCCCCTTCCTCCCCATAGCCCCCCTTGACATCACGACTAACGGAATACAGAAATTACTGGAAGGACTCGACACAACCAAATCGACTGGCCCCGACAACATTCCCGCCTTCATCCTTAAATCCTTTGCTCCCATCCTTGCCCCCATCCTTCAGGCCATATTCGCCCAATCACTGTCATCCACCTCATTACCCTCTGACTGGCTTTTGGCAAACATTAATCCTTTATTCAAGACAGGTGACCGGACTGACCCTGCCAATTATCGCCCCATCTCACTAACATCGATTCCATGTAAAATTTTCGAACACATAATACACAAACACATAATGAATCACCTTGACACATCCTTACTGACTCACAACACGACCCAAACGCTCATGTGAATCGCAACTCATTACTACATATCACGACATTACGAGGCGACTTGACCGACGTGACATTAAACAAGTTGACACTATTGTTTTAGATTTTGCCAAAGCCTTCGACAAAGTCCCGCACAAAAGACTGACATTAAAATTGAGATACTACGGTATTCCAGGACCTATTCTTCACTGGATCACTGCATTTCTTACTAACCAGACTCAACGTGTTCTTCTTGACGGATCTTCATCCGACACTGTCCCTGTTTCTTCAGGTGTCCCACAAGGCACCGTTCTAGGCCCCGTTCTTTTCCTCCTGTACATTGACGATCTTCCACTGTCATCGCCTAACTCTTCCACTAGACTATTTGCCGATGATAGTTTAGAGCAGTAAAGACTACTGACGACTGCAGACTACTACAAAACGACTTGGACGCCCTCCAGCGGTGGGTGCACCTGGCAGATGCACTTCCGACCAGACCAATGCAAACTTTTAAGATTCACCAGAGCGCACAACATCACACTTACACTCTCTACAATTCAGATTTAGAATCAATTCACACACACAGGTACCTTGGTATCCATCTCTCAACTAACTTGAAATTCAACATCCACATAGACCATATCAGTGCCCCAGAACACTGGGGTTCCTGAGGAGGAATTTACATAACTGCACACCTGACATTAAACACATAGCTTATGACACACTTGTGAGACCAACACTGGAATACTGCTCCATTGTGTGGGATCCTCACACACACAGAAACATTGATAGCTTAGAACAAATCAACACCAAGGCGGCTAGGTTCATTACAAACAATTACACTCGAACGCCTGGCATCACAACACGGGCAACAGATAAACATGGAACACATACGCAGACAAGCACACGCCTACACTTATGTACAAGATCACAAACACTCACATTGACCCACAAACATACCTACACAACACAAACGGTCAATGTACTCGTAACACACACATATCAAATATATCACACCAACACTGACGCATACAAGCACTCATACTTTCCACGCACCACACACCACTGGAACAGCCTCCCTCAACAGACTGCGGTACAATAGACTCATTCAGAAAACAAATACACACTCACTTGTCACCACAACACACCAACACTAATAATTACACTTGACTCACTTCCCTCCCCTGCACCCGGCTCCCCCGTCCCCCCAACAGCCAACAAACATGTGTGTTATGCACCTGTACGGCTGCCCTGCGCATCATCAATCCAGATCCAGATCCAGAATTAAGACACCTCTCCTCTCGAGATCGACCTCTCTTTTGGCCGCTCATTACTTTTGTTTTTGTGGGAACAGCGATGAGCGGGCTTTTTTTTTACAGCTTTGTTTGTTGGCCTTGAGCTGTTTCTTTAGCTGTAATAAAAAAAAAGCAAATGAACAGAGGTTGCTAACCCATGGTTGCCCTGCACACATTCTAAATGTTTTGGCTCATGATTTGGAAATTGGTAACATAGAAGAACATGTGGTTCACGTTGTAAAATACTTATAAAACCATCACTCTGCCTCAGCAAGATAACGTGCGAAAGGCGGTCAACGTCTTGTTCTGCCCCAGGACACTAGACGGACCAGGCGTGGCTGACTGAACATATAGCAGCTCAGGTAAATTTGTGAAGTTGACAGGGAAAACATTGATGTCAAAGTTAGAGTGTTTTATTTGTTTATTTTTCCATTCTGTATTGTTGCCCTGCAATAACATCAAGATTTAAATCAATGAAATAACAAAAAATCAAACAATATAAATCTTGATTCAAATCAATGATTTAAAAAAAATCATTTGATTTAAATCTTGATTTAAATTAATCAATGATTTTTTAATCATTTGATCTAAATCTTGATTTAAATAAGTTATTTAAATATTGATTTAAATCAGTTATTTAAATCAAACAACACTGATTCTCTCTCTCTCTCTCTCTCACTCCCTCACGCTCTCACGCATTATCACATTAAAATTGTCGTAAGTAAAGTTCCTAAAAAGGAAGAAAAAACGTTAAAAAAACACCCATGAAAAAACAATAATAAAACGTAGAAAAAGTGCAGCGCGGAGTACTTACCAACTTTGTATGTAAATTATGGCGATGGTTTTTCGTGCGCGAAGAGAGAGCGAGAGAGTCGAAATTTGGGTGGGCCTATTTCTGAGTGAGATTTTTTTTCAAGTTTTGTTTGTATTGTTATGCCGGACGTGTTACTTGGGTTCCGTGTCGCCGTCAGGAGACTCCGTGCCGGAGTCCGTGGGAGGGAGATATGTAAACACTTTGCACAGTTTCTGTAGTTTAATGTTCTTCCTTAGTAGTACACTTCACTCTGACTCTTCACTTACCACTAGCTTACTATCACTGGGACTGACTCTCTCTCTCCCTCTTCTCCTATATATATCCAGAACAGTACAGTCTAGAATATTACAGTATATTTCAGATCATACAAGAAAATGTAGCAAAAATATATGCGAGTTGGCAACACTTCCCGCCTGGCGCCTGGCCGCGCCCCGTGGGGCGCGGACGGCTCGCCTTGCTCTCCGCCCCTTTGCTCGTTTCTCCGGGAGCCTTCTAGAGGCCTATGGTCGCCGGGGGACGCTTCCAGCACAACACTATCCCCTTCTTAATTGTGATCGTCCTGATCACACACTTAACTATGTACAAACATAAGTGACTTAATCAAAAACATAATAATCGTCGTATCGCTGTGGACGCCTGCGTTGTCTCTGTCTTCTGTTCGTTGCCTCCTGCGCGTCTGTCTCCTGGTGCGCCTCGTCGTCGTCCGCTTCTTGGGGTGTCCCTGGAACATCTGCCGAAGCCGGGAGATTATCTCCCTCGGCTGAAAGGGCCAGGAGGCCTACGTCGTCGTCGACCTCCTCTCGGTCCTGGACGTCCCTTGCGTTTTCGTCGGCTGCTGGGTGTCTGTAGTTGTTCCAGGTGTAGTTTCCCGGACCGTGGTACCTCCATAGGCGGTTGACGTGGACAACTTTACGATTTGTCTATAACGTACAACGGATACGGTAAGTCACGTCGGAGAGGCGTTCTAGCACAGTGTAAGGGCCTTCCCAGGGGCTCTGTAACTTCGAGACTGTCCTTTCTTCCTCTGCGGGTTGTAAAGCCAGACTCGGTCTCCTTCCTTGAAGTCAACGTGGCTTGCCCTCATATTGTAACCGCGCTTCATGGCCTCCCGGAGAACTTCAAGGCACCTCGGACTTGATGGTGCACCTCTTCCAGCCGTTCCTCTAGTTGACGGGCAAAACTGGAGGCGTCCCGGTGCAGGCTGCCCCCAGGAGGCCTTCCTGTCAGTAGGTCCACCGGCAATCGCAGCTCACGTCCAAACATCAGCTTTGCCGGTGAATACCCCGTAGTCTCGTGGGCGGCAGACCTGTAGGCCATGAGAAGCGCAGGCAGCTTCTGATCCCATGAAGACTGATCATTGTTGCACTGCTTGGCCAACTCCTGGCCCAACGTCCAATTAAACCTCTCCACCATTCCATCTGACTGTGGGTGCAGAGGGGTGGTCCGGCCTCTTGATACCCAGAAGCTTGCAGCACTCAGCAAGGACTGTTGACTCAAAATTCCTTCCCTGGTCGGAATGGAGCTCGTTAGGCACACCGAAGCGACAGAAGAACTCCTCCACCAAAACCTTGGCGATGGTAGTGGCTTCCTGGTCAGGGATGGCGTATGCTTCCGGCCACTTGGTGAAGTAATCCATTGTGACGCAGATGTACCTATTTCCGTTCGTCGTCAGAGGCAAGGGTCCTGCTATATCCACTGCCACCCGTTCCATGGGGGCTCCAACCTGGTATAGTTGCAGTGGGGCACGGTGACGCTTCTTGGGGCCCTTCTTTGCACAGCACACCTCACACGCGTGACACCATTCTTCCACGTCCTTCCTCATGCCAACCCAGTAGAACCTTTGGCGCAGGCGACTCAGTGTCTTCTTTACCCCTAGGTGTCCGCTGGTGATGTTGTCGTGCATTTCTTTCAAGACGCCTTCCCGGGACTTCACAGGTAACACCGTGGACCAGTAGTGGTCAAGACCATCATGAGAGACCCAGCGTCGCTGCAACACCCCGTCGTCTATCCGAAGAGTGTCCCACTGAGTCCAGTAATTCTTGGTGGTAGGGCTTTCTCTCGAGATTACTTCCCACCCAGGTCGCGTTGACGACTGACTCAGCCACTCCATAATTGGTCTCAGATCTCGGTCCTCCCGCTGCAGTTTTCCCAAGTCTTCCCATGGCACCTCCGCTGTCTGTTCCACTTGGCAACCCGTCGTGGTGGTTCTCCTGCACATCGATATCTTCGGGGCATATACAGGACAGACTGGTCGTTGCCCCCGTGAACCAGTTCTCCTTCTTCCCTCGCCCAAGTGGTGGTCCCTCGCCGGGGGCACATTTTTCCGACACTCATTCTTCCAGTGCCCCTTTTTTCCACAGGTCCAGCACTTGGGTCCTTCCCTGGGCTTCTTCTTAGCGCCACCTTCATATTCTTTCTTCCTCTTATAGCATTCGTTCTCCTTGTGCCCAACCTTCTCGCAGTACCAGCACGTTCCTTGGAACCTGTCTGTGTTGCTGACAGCGCCCTTTCGTGCCCTAAAGCCAGAAGTCGAGTCGTCCCTGAAGCTTGATAAGCTAGACCTAACAAAGGACTCAAACTCCATGGCACGTGCCAGAGCTTCCTGCATTGATGTTGGCTTAGCTTGGTTCACTTGTATCTTCAGCTGAGGGCTGTCCAGGGCATCGATGAATTGATCACGCAGCAAAACCGTCAGCAGGTCAGGGGTGGCACCTGGGTATGCCTTGTGCGCCATGCTCTCAAGGTCCTGAGCGAGTTCCTGGAGAGACTCGCCGCGCCTCCTGTTGCGGGTTCTGAACCTAACCCTGAAGAGCTCGTTCTGGTGCTTGGTCCCATATCGTTGCTCCAGCGCCTGTGCCAGCCCGCTGTAGCTGCCCTTTGTCGCATTGTCGAGCTGAGCAAGGACCTCCAGCGCCGCCCCTTTCAGGCTAGTGGCCAGCTGTACCGCGCACTCTTGGTCATCCCATCCGTTCCGAGCTGCCAACAGCTCAAACTGAGCGCGGTAAGCCTCCCAGGAGACCTTGCCATCAAACTCCTGAGGCTTCTTTCTAACAGGCGAACCCAGCAGACCCATGGGGCTGGCGGAACTTCTTGCGGGGATAAACTCAGGCGAAACAGGGCTCAAACTACCCCGGACTTGCGTAGAAGGAGCATCTTGGGTACAACTAGCCCCTGCAGGCACTGGCTGTCCGTTTCCAGCCAAGCAGTCTTCAAGGGCCTTCACTCTGTCACTTACTTCTAGTATTTCTTTGTGTGTCGTCTCCCGTACCACCTCCATCTCTTGTTGAAGATTTGTGTGTTCTTTCTCCACTTCTATCAGGCGTTGTCCCAAGTTCGTGGTCACATCAGTCATTTCTCTTCGCACTGATTCACTTCCATCTTGTACTGCTTTTAGCTGTAGCTGTAATCCTGTGAAGAGATCTTCTAGCTGTTCTTTGAGTTCTTGGAGTGTTCCTTCTTGTTGTTGCTGTGCTCTTTCTTGTTGTTCTTTGAGTTCTTGGAGTGTTCTTTCTTGTTGTTCTTTGAGTTCTTGGAGTGTTCCTTCTTGTTGTTGCTGTGCTCTTTCTTGTTGTTGCTGTACTCTTTCTTGTTGTTCTTTGAGTTCTTGGTGTGCTCTTTCTTGTTGTTCCTTGAGTTCTTGGAGTGCTCTTTCTTGTTGTTGCTGTGCTCTTTCTTGTTTCTCCCCCTGTAGTCTCAAGGCTTCCAAAAGTTCAGTCAACATGTCGTCCCTCTGGGCAGCTTGGGAACGAGTCTCCATGGCGAAAAACAAATGCCTACACTCCTGACACCAGTGTTATGCCGGACGTGTTACTTGGGTTCCGTGTCGCCGTCAGGAGACTCCGTGCCGGAGTCCGTGGGAGGGAGATATGTAAACACTTTGCACAGTTTCTGTAGTTTAATGTTCTTCCTTAGTAGTACACTTCACTCTGACTCTTCACTTACCACTAGCTTACTATCACTGGGACTGACTCTCTCTCTCCCTCTTCTCCTATATATATCCAGAACAGTACAGTCTAGAATATTACAGTATATTTCAGATCATACAAGAAAATGTAGCAAAAATATATGCGAGTTGGCAACACTTCCCGCCTGGCGCCTGGCCGCGCCCCGTGGGGCGCGGACGGCTCGCCTTGCTCTCCGCCCCTTTGCTCGTTTCTCCGGGAGCCTTCTAGAGGCCTATGGTCGCCGGGGGAAGCTTCCAGCACAACAGTATTGTGATTATTTTTCGTTTGAGTATAGTTTAGTAGATCGTTAACTATCCCTGTGTGTGTGTCTGTGTGCCTGTGTGTGTGTGTGTGTGTGTGTGTGTGTGTGTGTGTGTGTGTGTGTGTGTGTGTGTGTGTGTGTGTGTGTGTGTGTGTGTGTGTGTGTGAGTGTCTGTGTGCCTGTGTGTGTGTGTGTGTGTGTGTGTGTGTGTGTGTGTGTGTGTGTGTGTGAGTGTCTGTGTGCCTTTGTGTTTGTGTCTGTGTGTGTGTGTGTGTGTGTGTGTGTGTAATTTACCGTGGCCTGATCACGAGTTGGACTCGCTTTCGCCAGCAGGTTCCCTCCCGCTCATTATCGTCGATCTCTGGGAGGACCTCACACACCACA
This sequence comes from Eriocheir sinensis, assembly GCF_024679095.1. NCBI lineage: Eukaryota > Metazoa > Arthropoda > Malacostraca > Decapoda > Varunidae > Eriocheir > Eriocheir sinensis. Next base: position 230,422 of record NW_026111720.1, read on the forward strand.
CACCCCATCCCCCTTGCTCAAGGGGGGACAGTAACCACTCCAAATCACCCGAAAGAATCCGGCCTGAGCGGGGCTCCAACCGCCGCCTGTTTGGCCGTTAAGCCTCGCAGCGCACCGCTCTACTGATTGAGCCACCGGAGCGCTGCTACAGCATACCCCCAACTTTACCTTTTGATAGTTCGACAAGACTTTAAGCGTTGTGAATTTTGAATGTAGCTCAAAATAGATGTTCTGGATCGTTATCCACAAACATTCACATTCAATAAGGCTTTCATAGCGGTTTTGGGTGCTTCTATGGGTAGTTATGTAAGCTTAGTGATAGTCTGAGAAGGCCTCTGCACCGTGAATGTGAAAAACACTTATGAGCCAAAAGCGAATTCTTCAGCCGATGCATGGAAATAAACGCAAATGTAAAATGATTTACTTCGACCTAAAACAAAAGCACCGCCTGAGAAGATTTGAGCAGAAGAAAATAATCAGTCATTTGCACCGTGTTATACTAAATATGATTCCTTGAGTCAACGAAACACGCTCTTGACTGATTGGTGCTAGCGTGGTGATGAATCTATTAGCACCATCACCACCACCACCACCGTCACCACCACCACCACCATTTCCTATTTTCACTACCATCACTTCAACTACCAAAAACAACCTATTCCTATCTCCGCCACCACCACCACCAGCACCACCGAAGTCAACAGTTACTATCATTCTCTTCGTTTCCCCGTCAAGGATATTTTTCCCTCACTCTATCGACGCGGCCATTCACGGGCGAGGAAAGGTAGGACGATGAAGAGCCCGCTCGAAACTGTGTACACAGTTACACATTTTGCCCCCGCCGCCGTCGAAAGCATTGTTGATGTGGTATCCAGAAATTGCTCAAATATTAGCCGGGAGAGAGCGGCGAGGCGGGGCGCGGGGTAGTCAACGGAGGCCGAAAAGTGACCAGGCTGGCAGAGTCGCCGCCGAGTTTGGGATTTTTTATTTTTAAGGCTGTTATTACTGTTATTATTGTTATTATTATTGTTCCGTCCGTTTTGAAGAGTGTGGCGGAGGTGGCGACAGTGTGTCTGTGTGTGTGTGTGTGTGTGTGTGTGTGTGTTGCCTCACGAGGTGTCAAGTAGAGTTCAAAGGCTGTTGCTGTGTTACGCCATCAACGTGCAGGTTACACAGTCACTGGACACCCCGGGACACTCCGAGATGGTCAGCTGACATCACCGGAGCGACGACGGGGCGCGGCGAGCACTGCACACCCTGCGGGGCTCCATCGCGCTGCCTCGCCTCACAATGTAAAATGGCAGCCCCAAACACTGTCCCGCCACGGCCGGAGCTCTCACATGCCTACCGCTGCTATGTCATCTTCATACTGATTTTTTTTTTAAACACAACGTCCAGTAGGAGGAGTGCCAACAGCCCGCAGACACAGGAAAGCCGCCCACGCTAGTGTAATACCTGTGAATGAGTCATCGTAACGGCCATCACGTCACGGGCTGCCGCTACCGCCCCGCCCTCCGCCACCGCCGCCACGCCGCCACGACCCTTCGCTGCCCTGCCCGTCCCCTGCTGCTGCCCGGCGGGGTGCCTCCATTGGCCTGAAGCTCACATTACCTCGTCTCGGTGTGAGAGGCGCCAGTACCGGCACAGTAAAGGGCGACAGATAAAGCACAAAGAGGCCTCTGGTGACGTGCCCGCCGCCGGGCGACACCCGTCCTTCTCCCTCGCCCCGCGCCCCGCTCCCTGCCTCTCATTCCGCGGCCCTGGCCTCTCCTGCCCCTCGTCACCGCACTGTGGGCATGGTAACAGTCACTTACGGCTGCTGGCGGCTCGTCTGTACATGAAGGGTGGCAGGAACAGTGACGCTGAGGGGAGAACACAATGTCGGGGTTGGCCGCGAGTTGACCAATCACATCACACGGGCCGCACTCACGCGGGCGCCGCCGCCCATTCCACCAAGTCCTCTTCTCTGCCTTCCGCCCGCTGTGCCCCACGCCGCCGCTGCCTCACGGCAATGTATCATTTGCTCAATCCTCTCGTCACCTCATCTCCGCGTGAAGGGCGCCGGTAACAGCTGCGTATCCCTTAGAGCAGGGATTGGGGAGGGAGGGGAGGAGGGACTGGGCGCGCGCGGAACATGGCCGCGGTGGCTGAATCGACAGAGTAACACCACCGCGTTCAGGAGGACGCGAGTTCAATCCCCGCCCGGTGCCACCAAGCTGGGATTTTTCAGCCGCCGCCGAGTGGCTTAAAACTACCCACATGCTGTCCAGAAGACCACCTATCAACCCGGACTCTAGATTCTAGGATTAAAGATGAGCTCCGGGAGGGCAGCATGAGCCAATGCAAGATGGCGCCACTATAAACACTAGCCTGCGCCAGAACGGGCTGGGCCGACCATCAGGACCCACCGGGAAGAAGCCTTGGGCCGACCATCAGGCCCCACTGGGAAAAAGCCTACCGGCGCTATAGGCCGCGACTTAAAAAAAAAAAAAGCGCTAGGACCCATATCATGGAGGTAGACCCATATAGCCTAGTACAGCCTCGTTATCCTGCCCTAGCCCCTCCTTTCTCGTGTCCAAATGAAAGGGTTAACCAGAATCTCCCCTCTTTCATCCCTTCCAATAGTAAACTAAACAGCAGCCTCCCTTGAACGGCGTTTTCAAACTTTTTGCTACAGCTGTCGGCTTCATACTCGGTTAATATAGTCAAGTCGGAAGATGGGTCCCCATGCACCATGGTGATATACTTTTCTCACTTACATTTTTCTAATCCTCAAGGTGTCTAGTAAACAGATTTTTATGTTTATGGCCCCCAAAAAAATCTCCGCCCTCCCAGAAAATTTAGAGTGTTTGCGGATAGTGAGTAGAAACCTAACTCGATTATAATGTGCTGCAGCTATAATACGGAATGTGTCGTCGGCTGCAGGCATATGCAGGCGCGGATACGGGGGTGGGGAGCCAGATGGCCCGGCCCCCCCAAAAAGTATTAGGATAACTAAAATATTTGAAATACCCATGAATTGAGCAAACATGTAATATATCTAAGATACCCCTAAAAAGCTAGAGAGCTGGGGAGCGAAGCCGGCCGCCGCTAGATAGCTCTGGACGCTGTCCTCCAAACTTAAAAAAACTCCTCCTCTATAGGTTCCTTGGGCTTTACTATGCGGAGGTGGACGGGATGCTCAGGCAAGATTTATTTTTTTTCGGTGTCTGATGTAATTTTTCACTCTCCTACAGGGCCTGGGCACAACGGGCACGTGCCCAGGGACCCGCGCTCTTATGAGCCCCGCACTCGTCTAATAATCTATATACTCGTACAGGGCCATAGTACGCCGTACCCGGGGGGGGGGGAGTGTCGGACGATCCCCCCCCTCCCCCCCATCTGCTAAAATGTCCACTTTCTGAGAGAGTCAAAACGAAAACTGGTACCTTTCTGTTGCATTTCTGGAGAACTCAGGATTTTCTTTATATATTTTCAGTGTTTAAGTTACGGAATCGTATATTGAATATTATAGAGCAAGATTTAAAGGCCTAGGAAAAATCTTTGTGGCCTCATTCCTCACATGCAAGCAGAAAGTGAATTTTAGTGCAGGCCACTATCATCATTCGGCACTTCGAAGAGGAAATAAGGGAAGACTTCCTTGCCTTTGTGCACGCCCAAGACCTCACCGGTAAAGATTTAGCCTGGCTCCTTTTGCGCACCGCTGAAGACCTTCGATTGGACATGGCCAAGTGCAGGGGACTTGGTTTCGATGGAGCAAGTGCCATGATGGGACAATTCAAAGGGTGTGCCGCAGTACTCATGAAGAAGTACACCCTGGCCAAGCCAATCCACTGCTTTAACCACCGGCAGAATCTAATACTGACGAAGGCGTGTGACGTCAAGGAAGTGAAGATCGCTCTTCAAACACTGACCGAGGTGTATAACTTCGTTCATTCTTCGAATATGCGCTCTCTCCGCTGCACAGAGGTTGTCAAGCTTACCTCGGCCAAGCGCGAAAAGCTTGTTCTCTGTGCCCCACCAGGTGGATTGAGAGGCATGACGCAGTGCTGGTTTTCGTTGAATTTCTGCCTGTCATCGCTGTTTTTCTCGAGGAAGAACTTGACGCCACCGCTGGGCTCCTTCTCATCGCCATAGTGTCCCCCGCTTTCTCGTTGGACTGGTTGTAGTGGAGTGTATATTGGCGCATACTCTCGAGCCGAGCCGAACTCTTCAGAAAAAAGATGGCGACCTGGTGTCAGCCTATGCCACGACTCGTGGCATCGAGTCCATTTTTCCCAAATTCAGAGCAGATGCGGAGAATCATTTCCACGACGTGTTCATGAAAGCGGAAGAGCTTTTGGTCGAGGTGGGGTCATCGCATAACACCATCCCTGTGCCACGACTCTGTGGACGACAGACCCAGCGATCAAATGTTCCGTGCGAGAATGCTGAGGAGTACTACCGCCGGGCGGTGTACATTCCGTTCGTGGACCACGTCTTGGCTGAGTTGAAGAGTCGGTTCGGCGACTACACAGTGCCTGTCGCACTTCAGCTCAAGCAACTCCTCAAAGGCCCTGAAACAACGAATGTTGCGGCTGTGCTTCAAGCGACGAAGCTCTACGAGCTCGACATCGAATCCCTGACACTCGTGAAGGCACTGGGCATTGTCTGTTCCGGTCTTCCAAACTATCAAAGAAGCCCAGGCACACGCCGGCACCAGCATGTTCCCCAATCTCGCCATTCTCTTGAAAACTCTGTTGACGTTTCCAGTCTCCAACGCGGAAGCCGGGAGGTCTTTCTCGGCATTGAAAAGGCTGAAAACCTATCTGAGGAGAACCGTCGGCCAAGAGCGCCTGAACGGACTTGCCCTCCTCTGTGTCCACTATGATATCGCCATTTCAGTCGAGAGTGATAAGCAAATTCGGCGAAAAACCGCCGACTACTCTTTTAGTGAGGCACTTGTTGAATACTTGGGAATTTGTAAATATATTTCTTTAGATCAGCCAATCTTTGCAAATGTGTTACCTCAATCCCATGTAAAGAAGCCCTATAGGAATTCCCTTTTATCTTCAGCTGTGTCTAATTTTACATATTAACTCTTTTTTGTAAAGGTTAGGTTTGTAATTTATTTATGACCTGTATTATGATCACCCTTGCTGCTTACATATCGAAATAAACGTTTAGTTATCTTCGAATGCTCGTATGGTGATGATTTCTACCTGTTCAGATCTGCCTTTGCACTGGTCGGATGTACAATTTGAATTGTTTCTTTCATTTGTCACATATACGTTGATTGCTCGGGAGCTGCGGATTTTAAGCAAAGAACCGCCATCACTATCCATTGGCCGTCACTGTTTTGAGACTGTCGCTAACTTATGAAATTTTACCATCGGGCCAAAACCCCAAATTGATTTTCTGGATCCGCCCCTGACTCCATGCCTTCCCTCCCTCCTCTCCTTGCTTCCCACTTTCATTCAACGCTGGTTAATTATAAGTGTAAGGAAAACGGATGATAGGAAATACCTCTCTCTCTCTCTCTCTCTCTCTCTCTCTCTCTCTCTCTCTCTCTCTCTCTCTCTCTCTCTCTCTCTCTCTCTCTCTCTCTCTCTCTCTCTCTCCCCCCCCCCCAGAGACACGTCAGTCCTCGTCGACGGACCGACTTGGGGCGGGATTCATCAAACCATTTACCGGACCTCTGTTTGGTAAGTCTCGCGGTATCTCCGCCCACCCGGTAAATCGGCATTCATCAACCACTTACCGGAGCCGTGGTAAGGCCAAAAGTTACCGCGGCTCCGAGCACCCGTAACTGAGTTACCGCAGGCGTGGTAAGTGGGTAGATACTGCCGCGGCTCATGTTCGGAGGCGATTTTGAGCCTATGTATTTTTTACCTCGTTACGTGCCCTACACCATCAGAAGCAGAAAAGCATGCAGATTTAGGATCTGGGCTTATAGAAGCGATGTGACGAAAACCAGCTGAGTACGAAGGAGTTGAAGATAAATAAATGCAAGAAAATGTGTACTCCCTATTCATTTAACTTTGATTTTCGTATGTGTATTTACACATAATTGTTACAATTTTATGCTAGTGTGATGCAGAATTTTCTCAGGAAGATGATGGTGGTCTCCATTTTTCTCAAAAATGAATGTTGGGGTCAGGAAACAGGGTGGGAGTGAGGTGTGTGAAGTCGTCGGTTTGGGATGAACTGGGCAGACCAGTGCACGGCCTCAGGCCGGCTTCACTTGCAGGCCGCACTCTATAGTATGTAAGTCTGTGGAACTGTCCACCCACATGACTTTTCCCTACTTGTTAAAACACTGCAGAGGGAATAATGTTCTGTCTGTGACAGTCACCTCCCGTCTCAAGTCTCCAATATTCTTGCTGTGGAGTTTAATGTCGTAAAATTTTGCTCTGACCTCCTCCACACTACTCACGAAGCCACTCGATCACGCCATTCACCTCAGCAGCCACAACTTCCCACACCCACACCCATTGCTTGGCTGCACCAGTGAGGCATGATGACAATGACCCCCTAGACAATTTTGGTTGCGAGGGTGAGTATGGGCAAACATTAGAATAATACCCAATCTTGTGATAGCGAGGCACGCAGCTGGCATTGGCGACGGAAAACTATGAAGGTAACATACAAAAATGTTCAGAATATAGCTAGGCTACATAAGCGAGTATATTTTTATTTCAAGAATAAATATACAAGTAACGTGCATTCATTCGTAAAAAACGCATCTAATTGAGGGATCACCACGCTAATTATTTGTTTTAAGGCAATATTTACGCCTGTACAATACACATGTCTTGATTTTGAAATCTGTGTATTAGTAAACAAACGACACGTGAAAGCTGAAATACATTATGAAAGGTCGCACGTGATTGGCTATCCAGCCCAACCAATCGTTGCTAGGGTGCGAGTTACCGGAGCGTTACCATGCCGTTGATGAATCCCGTGTTTGAAAGATGCCGCAGCTCTGGTAGCGCTCCGGTAAATGTGAGAGATACCGGAGGCGTGGTTGGTAAGATTGATGAATCCGGGCCTTGGTCTGCTAGATTTTGATCGCCTATAGAGTCGGTCTGTCGGCACCCTGCTACGGGCCGCCTGGTGCAGGGGGGAGCGATCTTTTTCCTCTTAACTTCCCTCTTGTCTTCGGACAAGGGCCCGTTCCCCTAGTGATACTAGGGCTAAATCTTTAACAACAACCTTTCCTACCTTCCTTCCCTTGCTCTCCTCCTCTTCCCCCCCTCTCTCTCTCTCTCTCTCTCTCTCTCTCTCTCTCTCTCTCTCTCTCTCTCTCTCTCTCTCTCTCTCTCTCTCTCTCTCTCTCTCTCTCTCTCTCCCCACAGTGCCACTGAGATTAATGATAAGTAGAAATATTAATAAATGAGTTTTAAAGATTAAGTAACAAGTTAAAGGTAGATGGTTTGTTAGAAAATATTAGGCTATAGGGAAGATAAAGATGAAAATACCATTGACAAGAAAAAAAAAGGAGGAAAAGGAAGAAAAATAAGTGGACGAATAACAACATCAACAGTTTCTTGCCCCCGCCCTGCCCCCGAACACACCGGAATGGAACTTCGACTCACCCCACAAAAAAATCACCCACGACAACGGAAATAAAAAAAGAACGTGAAAGATAAAATAAAAACCTCCTTCCTCAGCCAGTCACTCTCAGCAATTAGCTACACGCGAGCCGCACTAATTAAGCTGAAGTGGCCGAGCAGGAGCGAAGGAAGTCGAGAAAATGGCCAGAATTAAAATGTAAGCCCCTAAGTCACACACACACACACACACACACACACACACACACACACATACACAGTTACTCTTTCAAGCCAATTTCAGAATTAGACTTTGCACACACACACACACACACACACACACACACACACACACACACACACAGTTACTCTTTCAAGCCAATTTCAGAATTAGACTTTGCACACACACACACACACACACACACACACTTTCCCCGACACAGGTATTACAGAACGACTCGGCCATTATTTCACTCATGCCATTGATATATTATTAACTGGACATAATAACACACACATACACTTAGAACACTCGCCATACCTTTCTCTATCCTTGTTATCTAATATAAATGGTGAACGATGAGTGATGGCGAGGATTTCCAACGACTACTTAAGAAAACTAAATCTCTTAATACGCACGTAAACCACGGAAGGAAATGTCACAGAGAAGCTATTTTTTTTTTTTGGGGTATTTCGTTAGATATACCCCAATGGAGGAAGGCAACCCCCCAGACGGCTGGTAGAGAGATACCCAATTCTTTCAAGGAGGAGGCCCAACAACGGGGCTGAGGGTGTCGGAAAGAGCCCACCTTTCCACCCCCATGGCACGGGATAGGTCTCGAACCCACGCCCTAGCAACCCGCCGAAGCGCAAGGCCGAGACTCTACCACGGGACCACGGGAGCCCCCACAGAGAAGCTTAACACATTCACCATACCTTCCTATACCACTTTGAATGACGGCAAATACCGACGGATAAGTTATGGTGAGGATGTTGAACGATTAATTAAGACAAGAGAAATGCAACGCTCGCTACGGACATAACCAGGGGAGCCAATAACACAGGAGGGAAGCTGTGAACCAATCTTCCTCCACCTTCGTAACGCGTGATGGCTGACCAGCAGTGAGTGAAAATGAAGATGTTCATGGAGATGACCAAATTACACAGCAACCATAAGCGTAAGTGACACGTAGATAGGCTCAAAATATTCACCATACCTTCATCTATCCTCCTGACGGGCCGTGGAGGGTGATCGGTGACGGATGACGCGGATGACCAGCGATAAAGTTCACGACACTACACACGACAAAACACGCGCGAGAGACACCGCCGCCACGCTCTCAATACGATGATCCGCTTCCCCCTACTTCCTCCCCTTGCCTGGTCATTCAGTGGTCAAGAGCTGGTCAAGTGAAGGTCTTTAGTCAGTCGAATAGAAAAGCAGTGATAGTTTTAACCACGTATAAGACCCTTTGTAAACGTCCACCCAAACTGAATCCATGTTAGTTTTGACTGAGTTGTTAACTAAACATTTAAGTGAGTCTTTAACATATATAAACATCTGATAACCCGTTATTTCAAATTCTGATCTAAAATTTCTATTAGCAGTGTCTATCCATGTCTCAGTGATCGCTATTATGTCAAAATTTTCTGAACAAGCTTCACCCCTTAGTAAGTATATCTTGTTTCTGAGGCTCATGCTGTTAGTATAGAAGATTCTTAGCCCGTCCTCTGTTACTCCCTAGAATTACTTCTAAGCTGCCTGGTTATATTATGAGCTACTATACATTTCAGCGGCGGACAAACGCTGCGTAAATATCTCCTAAACGAACCGTTGGATCAGTATGATATTTCTACACACTACAATTATCGTCCGGACCTAATTTATGGCTAACATACCACATTACTATATGTGTTATGGGAGGAGTTTACTCGTGAAAAATAACACAAACCCGACGAGTCATGTTGACGCATTCGAAGGAAAGTGTGCCCCCCGAACACCTCCCAAACTATTCCTGACCACAACTACTTCTCCCCTTCTCGCTCTCATTATCCTCCTCATCTCCTAGCTCGCCTCCCCTCATCACTCTTGTGTCCCTCCCTATTTCCTCCATCACTGTATTATATATTAGAATGTTATGGTGTATATGTATATATATGATTATTAACTTCAAGAGCATGGTACAATTCCATGGAGGAAAAGACGTATTTCACATTGATAATTACCGTACAACACCTGGGTGCGCCTGGCAGTCAATGAGTTATACCTGCTCCGTGTCATAGCTCTCGGGTTGGGAAGGGGGATGGTGTGAGTAGGGGTGAAGAGGGAAACGAGGAGGGGGATTTGCAATATTGGGGTAGGGAAGGAGGGTCTGGGGGTTGTTCGTAAGTGCTATGGAGGGGTTAGAGTACCCCTAACACTTCGTCCTGATTCTCATATAACACTTTTGGGGGATATGATGACTGGATTAGGCGATATCATTGTAGGACTCCTAACATAACACATATTGCAATATGGTATGTTGCGCCAAATTAGGGTCCGATGTTAAAGGTAGTGTACAAATATCATACTGATCCGAATGACTCTGTTTAGGAGATATTTGCGAAAACAAGGTTTGTCCGCCGCTGAAATGTATAGTAGATGTCCCTCCCATTACTTCCTCCCATTACTCCCATTACCCTCCCCCTCGCTGCCTATACTAAAAAATCCTCAGGGTACCAAGTGCTCGCTCAAGGGAGTCTGAGAGAACCCGTCAACACCCCTTTTGAACGTCAAGTGTATCCCGTCACGGGCGTAGAGGGCGTCGTTGCCAAAGAAGAGGTCCCAATTGTCGACGAACATTGCCAGACGACCGTGTAGGTTTTTTTGCCTCTTTGAAAGACTGGGAAGTTGCGGCTGCGTGGTCCGTATAATAACCAAAATTATGTACCCCATCACCATGTCTCGAAAATGCTCAGAGCCCGGGCCACACAATGGCAAGAGCCTCTAGGTGGGTAGAAGAACAGTTATTTTCCGGAGATGGGTGCTTAGCACCGACTGGCGAACGCCATATTACATGCTTTTGCCGGACTTATCTGTTTGCATCAGAGCGGCTCCTTAGTCCACTAGCCGAAGCGTCGGTACAAAGCTGAAAGGGGTCCTGAAATCCGGAAAGACAAGGACTGGAGCCTGTGTAAGCGCTTTCTTTTAAATCCCTCAAAGCTCGTTTGTTGAGCTGGGGAGTCACTGAAATGGTAATGTCTTTCTTTAATCAGATGGGGTTAGGGGACCTCGCGCGTGCTGGGCAAGTCCTTTGAAAGGCCTGTACAACCTGCGACACCCAAGAAAACCGTACCTTTGTCCGTAGACGTTGGTTGAGGAACTCGGCAATAGCTTTATTTTGTCGTCCACTGTGGATGCCGAATTCGTCCACGACATGCCCCAAGAACTTGATCCGAGGCTTTAAGAATTCACAATTGGTGATTTTGAGTTTTGAATCCGACCTCCTTGAAGTCTGTGTAGGACTGCTTTAGTGTTTCCATGTGTGCATGCACGTCTTACTTGCTATGATGATGTTGTCTAAATACACATAGACAGAGTTGCCCAGCAAGTCATCAAAAGCATACTGTTCATTGTCCTTGAATGTCAAGGAGTCCTTTGAGCTCCGAACGGCAGCCTGTCCACCATAGTGGCCATGAGGTTGTGCTGAAAGCCGTTATTTCCACGTGACTCGGGGCTCATGGGCAGCATGCAGAAGCGCACTGACCAGATCAAGACTTCCAGGTAACGGACTTTATTTCCCAACACCGACACACATCAGAAGATCTTCAAGAACGGGAAGCGGAAATGATCATCCACGGTCGCGGTAAGGTTCACACGCCGGAAATCAACTCACAGGACGATAAGAACCGTCTTTCTTTTTGGAACCAGAAACAAGGGTGAATTCCACGGGAACTTCTGATTCTTTGATGACACCTTTGCTCTAACATTTCAGAGATAAGTTGTTGCACGACCTCCTCTGACCGTGGGGAGTTTATACAATATTGATATATACAGGATTGTATTGGGTTCTTAACTTAATGTGGTGTTCAGCACACTGGTGTAACTCCAAGCGGGGTTTCGCCTGGTAGAGCAAGCGCCCCCCTATAATGTTCCAGGAGCTGACCATGCTGGCTTAATTTCGGAATAATGTGCAACTTTTAGGAATGCCTCTAAATTAGCTGTGTCTTGTTCGGGAGAAGCCTGACACGCCGAGTGATATGCCTGAGACTTGGGCTGAAGGGTATTCAGCTGGTTCCGGGGCGACATTTCCTCCCATACACTCAGACACTGGCATAATCGAACACCGTGTTTTAAGGATACAGGGATCCTGACGTTTATTACCAATGTTTCTGCACTCTCCTCCTTGATTGTCGCGAGAGTCACCTATCGTCACGCGGTGTATGTGAGGAGCTCCGTCGATACACACGTCACGCCCGTTGAGGGGGGCGTTAGGGCAAACGGATTTTAACAAGTTATGCAGCACGATCCGAAACTATTTGAGGACCTTCTACGATTGTTAGTTACTGTCCGCCAGGCCAAGTCTGCAATGTTTCTTCTGTGTGGTTTGACCGTAAGAGGTGATATCTTGGGCGGTGACAGACCCTGAGTCTGTGGTGTGTTGGTCATTTTCTCCTCTGAGGGTGGGATTACAGTTGATAGAGTAAGCAGCGATGGATTTACCATCTCCTGTATGCGTCGGCCTTGATACACGATCGCGTTGCTTTCAGGGTTTATGGTTATGTGCAGGTCTTTCATGGCGTTTAACTTAAGATCCCATCCACAGGTAAGGCAAACCATGCTAGAGACATAAAGAAATCTCGAAAGGACATACTTTTTTCATGTAAGCTGACTGTTAGTGGTACTCCAAGGATTCCTCAAAGTGGTGCCCGTGCCGCCCATCATGATTCACAGGTCGTTCCTGAGCGGCCAATTTTCTCCTCTCTCGCCTGTCGTGTCAGTGACCCGTAAGCGGAGTCTGAGATGACATTGACTGTCGCACCTGTGTCTACTCGCTAGCAGAGTGAAATTTTGCCCACTTGCAAGGGAGGGCAATTATGCTTGTCCGTCCCAAGGCGGCAATGACGGAGTCAAGTTGCTCCCAATTAGTATTGTCCTTAAAGGACACGTGGATGTACGCTCTGGGGGCTGTCACGCTAGAAGTCGTCTTTTTATTCTGAGAAGATGAGGAGTGGCTTACCGTCCGCCGAGGACTTGTACTTCTGTTCCTCCTGATTTTTGTATTGCAGGACAACTGTCTGAATCATGAAAACAATTCCCGTGAACAAGGCAAAGGCAGCCTTCCGCTGATGGTTTGCCTAGGGTTCCTGTGTGATGAATGATGCCCGCCCTGTAACCTCCTGACCTCCTATCAGAGCCCTGTCTTGAATGTGTTGATTCCTACGTTTCGCGAAGCAAGAATGTACAGAATGTCCCGATTGTTTGCAAAACTACAGGTGAGAGATGCCTTACTTTGAGCCTGCAATGTTGCGGCTGTTGCGAGGGGTTGATGGTGAGGGTGTCCTTGAACCTTGAGTGGTTATATGCCGACGAACCTGGGGTGAACGAATTCTGCGGCCTGGAATTGATAAATAATGAGTGCCTGAACATAAGATTACCTTAGTAAATTCACCGGTTTTGGTATCGTGTTCCGTACCCTCTTCGTCTGTGGTCTGTGTTCAATGTATAAAGTGTCGCTGAGTTTAGCGACAGTGTTCGTTCATACTATGGTGTAAATCAGTTACAACATAGAGCATATTTTGATAGCTGTAATTATTAACCAATAAATGTAACGTATGAATTAATAGTTTGCGCCGAAACCCTAAAAAAAAAAAAAAAGAATGGCTAGCAAGGTGCCAGTTAGACGTAATAAAGTTAAGGTTATAATGGAATGTCATAATGTTATGGGTATATGAAAAAATAATAACTCCATAAATACTGCATTTTGGGTAGAGAAAATTATGAGTATACCTTTGAAGCTCGTTTTCCTCGAGCGGCGAAGAGAAAACGGAGGCAGGGCACACTGAGGAAGATTAACTTTGATCAGGGAACTCACAGTATACCGCTAGCAAAACAATAAGAAAGGATCAATATCGTATGCGAATGAACGTTACTCTCACAATTATGACTGATTAACAGTGTTAGGAACACAGAAATAAAAAGGTCGTGCCTCTGCTCGAAAACAAACTGAAATCGTTGAGCCGGCATATTTTGACCAGAAGGGAATATCCACAAATACCAAGATTAATCAGCTGATGTAGTGGAGAGGGCAAAGGCTGGTGACGCCCAGGGTATGTGCAGTCGTTGGAGTCGCGTCGGGAAACCTCGGCCTCGGCAGGAGCGGCGGTGAGAGATGAGGAAGGGCGGACATCGGTGGACTGTAATGGCTGCTGGAAACCGTTGACCCAGCGATTTGACCGGCCGCGAATGGGTGCCGGAACACTGCCGCCAGACGTAGGACGGCTGCGGCGTTCTTGTTATATTGAGAGATGGGCCGCGGTGGCAGATAAGACGACTTGGTGTAACCTCTTGAGAAGACGCCTTGCAGGAAACGGTAGTGGTAACTGCTTGCAGCTCACCGGGAGATGTCCGCGGTACCCTTGCTGACTATTTGCCGAAAGAGGTTTGGGCCGGTGCTCCCGGCAGCGGCGGTGTTGCTGCCCGCTGTGGTGCGAGGGGCATGGGTTGTTCCAAGGTCAGCTGGGCGTTCTCCTCCGCGGGCGGAGGCCTGAGGGTATCTGGAGGGCTTGAGTGAGCTGTGAGTGGCTTGCAGTGCTCGTAGCAGTGCTGGCTTCAGCGGGGAGCGGCTTGTAGATTGTGGCCTTCGCTTTCGGCTGCGTAGGCCTGTAGGTGGCTCGAGGCTTGACGCCTGTATAGGTTTGTAGCTGACGCCTGGTGAGTTGCTTGTAGCTGGCGCCTGGGTGAGTTGCCGCGGGTGTGCTCGAGGCTTCGACGCCCGTATAGAGCTTGTAGCTGACGCCCGGTGAGTTGCTTGTAGCTGCCGCCTGGTGAGTTGCCGCGGACGGCTGGCTGGTGACTCCTTCCTTCCTTCTACGCCTGTCCCCGAGTTTGTTGGTGAGTTCTCGTGGCTCGGAGCTTGAGGAGAACGAAGAAGCGAAGGCACATAGGCGGGAGGTGACCGCTGCCAACCAAATGTAACGGCCTGGGGGGCGTTTAAAGGGCGTTGATTAAAACTTCAGCTTCCTTAAGGCGAATATATTCGTAGCCTGCGTACAAGGAGCATCGGAGCGAGAGCGACTGTCCTTGTGTGTCAGTCGGACTCTCGTGAAGGAGTGACGAGTTACAGGTTGAAATAATTGTTACAATTGGTCACGTACGTCAGACCTCCACGCACTATGAAATGCGATGTATACAAAACTGAGATTGTAAACACTGACGGACGACATTCATAAGGTGGCGTGATCTATCTGTCGAGTTTTTCCATTGACAATTGTATGCCTAATTGTGGTGATATTAAATAATAATAATAATACATTGATATCCTACTATAACATTCTTGCTGAGACTTGTTTATTCAACGACAGGAACTTATACAGACAAAACCTGAGAAAAGCAAATATGTAGCTATCTCAGTTCAACTAAGAATACAAAACTTGATTTACAGAAACTAAATGAAATTAATTATAATAAAGGAAAATAATGGATTCAGTAATTTCAGCTTAAACTGCAGGATTTATAAAAAATATGTGGAGGAGTAATTAAAGAAACTCACTTTTACATGGAGACTTAAATAACTTCTTCACTAACTCACAATGGAAACTGTATGCCATTTGGCACAAAAATTAGTGTTTTGAAACTCGCGTTCACTGTGGTTAACTCTTACGACTTTTCAACTCATTCATGGGCATGTATTAGTGCATCGGTGACCTGTTGAGGAGATAGTATCGCAGTCCGCTGCTCCTTCTCACTTCTCTGGTATGAGTGCCCTGTGCTATTCGGCACAGCGTTTCCTGTAACGTTATTTTGTTGTCAAAAAAGTTTTGAAGTGACTATTTTGGCCCAGGTATGACGACATGTAAGATTTTTTCGGGGGTGATATACATTAACCTTTGTACTTCACCAAAACCCATATACATTAGGTGAAATTTTATTTATTTTATTTTTCTATTTATTTTATTTGCTGATGCGTGATAACGTCCATGTTACGAGGCAGATCGTTCAATGAATATGACTTGGCAGCATTTCTTTGGTGAGGACTTTCATTGATTACTTTCACGTTGCCAGCAGGAGAATCGTAGGATGGGCAACTGAGTACTTTTGGCAAACCGAGTAATTTGGGTTTGATTACTCTTCAAACCAAGTAAACTGAGTACCAAATGATTACTTTTCTCTTGCGACAGGCTGACAGCTGACGGTAGCTACAGGGATGGTTAGGATCGAGGCGGTGGCTGAGTGGTCGATCAGCGTGCCGGCGTGGTGAGTTCGTGAACCCATAGGTTCGAGTCCCGGGGCATATTCGCCAAGTCTGGAACACCTCGTCTCCACGGGGAAATTAGACCAATCACAGCGCGCTCAGCCAGGCTGGTACACATGTATTGCCAGCTCGTGACGTCATTACTTACCCTTTATTTACACAGTTTTATCAAATATATGTTAATTATTTCGTGACAACACAAATATTTCTAACAGTTGATATGTATATATACGATGTTACTGATGTCTGACACATTATAACACAGAGCAGGAAATACATAATCTGATAACCGTGACGAGCTGTTATCTGGGGAACATTGACGGAACATCGTCCTTTCCTCCTCGGGCAGTGTTACTTTATTTTCAACAGCTGAGATGTTTCTATCAGTTGATGATATTGATGTTCATTACATTATAACACAGAGCTGGAACACATAACTGATAACTGTGACGAGCTAGTTATTAAAGTTATCTGGGGAACACTGACGGAACATCGTCCCTGCCCTCGGGCTGTGTTACTTTATTTTCAACAGTTCAGATGGCACTACTGATGTTATTGATGTTTGACATGCTATAACGCAGACCTGGAACACATAACTGATAACTGTGACGAGCTAAGCCATATCTGGGCATAACACTGACGGAAACATTGGCTCCACAGTGTGTGTGTGTGTGTGTGTGTGTGTGTGTGTGCTTATTTCTGCAATGTGTGTGTGTGTGTGTGTGTGTGTGTGTGTGTGTGTGTGTGTGTTTACTGCAATGTGTGTGTGTGTGTGTTTATTTATTTCTTTTGCAATGTGTGTGTGTGTGTGTGTGTGTATTTATTTTGTAATGTGTGTGTGTGTGTGTGTGTGTGTGTGTGTGTGTGTGTGTGTGTGTGTGTGTTTATTTCTTGCAATGTGTGTGTGTGTGTGTGTGTGTGAATTGAATTGAATTGAATTGAATTAATTGATCACTGCTCAGACTTTATAAAAAGTTTGGAGCTTCCTCCAAAAGAAAAAAAAATAACACAATATAAGTTGTCCATGCCACAAGTAAATATCTGGTTATATAACTTACCAAAACAAACACAACAGTAATTAAATACATTAACAAAAAAGTAACAAAAACAGGTAATGAAGAAATAAAATAATTGAAGGAGAATAATGAGGCCAACACCAGACACTCATTTGAACATGCTTTTCTTTAGCACTGGCCTCAAGAACAGAGCTAAGTTTTTCATGATGGTAACATTGGTGGTTTGCATCAGTGATATATATTTGAAATGTGATGGCCTGTATAATAGCTTGATATGTACATATTATGCAACCTTACAATTTCACTATCAGTGCACTCAAAAGAACATGGAATTCATCTCCCACAACGCCAGCATCACACTTATCTATTACAAAGCCGATCTTCTCTATTTACGCCTTTGATGCCTGCCAGCATTAACAGTTGAATTAACTGTTGTTACAAGTTCTTAATCTCGTCACTATTATTCGGTTGCTCTTCTGTAACCTTGAAATATAACACTCCATGCCATAATCCACCTCAAACATTTTGTAATTACTGCACAGAGATTTTGTTACTATGTTGTTGCAGCAAAGCTGTTGCAATTCACTGGTCTTTTCAACTTCAATTCCACAGCTTGTTTTAACCCATGTTGTATTGGGAACATCTTGAGACAACCATAACCATGACATACCACACTCATCACAAATGTTTTTAATAATAACCATGGAGAAGTATATACCCCTAACCTATCCAAATGTAACAAGCAGTGATACATTACTGACCAAAATTTTGTATCTTTACCTAAAATAATTTTAGACCAATATCCCATCATTCTGCTTTTTATATGTATGTCAAGTGGAAATACTCCCAGTTCACCATATACCATGTCATTGCTAGTATTCCTATGAGCTCCCAATGCCTGTTTTACAAATTTCATACGCAAAGACTCTAACTCTCTAACTCTGTAAAATCCCCAAGTCTCTGAAGCATAGGTCAGTACGGGCAACACTGGGTATTAAATAGTTCAGTTTGCATGTCGGCTGGCAAGTCAAATTTCCTACACTTTCCTATCAGTGAATACATTGCCCGTGTTGCCTTTTCTTCAAGCTCCAGCTCGCCTTTCCGGAACCTTCCGTTGTAATTAAATAACACACCAAGATACTTATAGTCTTCCACTACTTCAATATTTTCACCTCCAAATTCAAATTTGTAGTTATCAATGTTGGCTCTTCCCCTACTAAACATGACTATTTTTGTTTTGTTGCAGTTAAGTTGTAGTTTCCACTGATTACAGTACAAATTAAAAGCAGTCAAGGCTTGTTGCATTCCCTCCTCACTATCACACACAATAACTGTATCATCTGCATACATTAATACCAGGAGTTTTTGGTATGAATTTAAGAAATCATCACCAAAATCTACATAAATACAATCAAATTCAAGCAATTTACTTTCAATATCATTAATTAAAGAGCGACCAGCAATGGTGACAAATTTTATCCCTGCCTTACCCCTACTATTGGCTCAGCATGACACAAGACCTGATGTCATCATACATGTTTCTGATTACATTAAATATTTTCCCATGCACATTTTCCTTCACCAACTTGTACCACAAACCTTCCCGCCACACCATATCAAAAGCTTTGTAGTCCACAAACAGACAGAGCTTCCTTTTCCTCCAATTGAACAATCAATTATACATTTAAGCTAAAAATATATGATCCAGTGTAGAGTACTCTATGCCTAAAACCTGCTTGTGTTTCATTAATAATAAACTTAGTATTTGGAGTATTCATTGAGTCTCTCGTTAAGTGTTGAGGTAAATAACTTTCCCATACAACTAAGCAAAGTGATCCCCGGTAGTTGTTAACATCCTGAGCGTCACCTTTATTCTTATAAAGTGGCACTATTGTCCCAACCAGCCGCTCAGATGGCATGACGCCAGTATCAAGTATCTTATTAAACAGCTTAATATAACATAGGGAACAAAATATGCTGAGTACTTTTAATGTATTCATTTAATATCATGTCAGATGCTGGGATTTTAATTTTTTTTTTAAATATTTCTAGCAACCTCTTCGTTGGTTATAGGTCATTAAGTAATGGTGAGCTCATTATCCATATTATCATGATCATTTAGAATATTTACTTCATTATTATCAATGTTGGCATCACTCGCTAACTGTCTGAAATGCTCGGAAACTCATTTAATGTAATGGGGATCTCATGGCTCTTTTTCTGACCATTAAGGATTTTCCAGTATTCTTTAGGGTCATCACTTTTATTTCCTAAGTTCTTAATTATGTTTATCTTCTGTCTTTATTCTTTAAGATTTGTTTTGTATTTTCTGCAGGTTTACACTATTCCTGTGCAAATGATATCTATGCCTAGCTTTATGGTACTCCTTTCTTACTTTCCAGCATTGTTTGTCATAACCCTTTACAGTGGCATTGTTGCTCTTTTTGATATATGTTTTTTTCTTATGTTGTGGAAAAGTTGCAAGTGCAGGGTCAATCAATATTTGCTTTAATTCCTGGTTAATATCATCTATGGATAAATTATTCAATCCTAACCATCAACTCATTTACCTTTACACTCACTAATATTCCTCACATATACACAAACCCCTTCTCTCAGCATTCCACTTTCCTGGCCTTTCACTTGCTCTTCTTTCTTGTTCTGCCTCCTGGCACTCATGCTTACAGCGGTACATTACTTGGTCCCATAAATTTCATCCTTCCGTAATCCACAGTGTACATCAGACAACAGCGGATCACCAATACCTAAAAACCACTACATACTGCATAACTTCAGGTGAACTTAAGCAGTAATCTAGTTGTATTGTATGTAGTTGTAGGCTTTCCAATACCACAGTCTTCCCTAATCCTTCCATTAAATATAAACACTTGATGATTTTTACAAAGTTCAACCAGTTTCCTGTCATAAAAGTTCTGTCTAGGGTCAGATCTTGGTTTGCCCTGGTCTTAGTTATACCATAATCAGTTACACTTGTGTGGGTACAATTCTTTGCACCTGATCATCATCACCAGCACCAGAGGGAACATAGGAGAGTATGAGCATTAGAATCACCACAGCATGCATACAGTCATCACTGGTATTAGTTATCAAAAAATTGTCCAACTCATCAAAGTGCTCTTCAGTGCCATATCTGGAGTGTGAGGGGGGACTGTAAACACAGCTTATTACCAACTCCTTTCCTAATGTGGCACTCCCTCTGTCTACTGTAATTGAGAGTTAGTTCTTATGAGCCTCCACTGAAAGCTAACATTTTCCTAATGACTAGAAGTAGACCCCAGACTGTATGTGTGTGTGTGTGTGTGTGTGTGTGTGTGTGTGTGTGTGTGTGTGTGTGTCTTATTTTCTGCAATGTGTGTGTGTGTTGCAATGTGTGTGTATTTATTCATTTCTAATGTGTGTGTGTGTTTATTTCTTGCAATGTTTGTGTGTGTGTTGCAATGTGTGTATTTATTCATTTCAACAAAAATTTATTTTTTGCAATGTGTGTGTATTTGTTTTTTGCAATGTGTGTGTATGAGTGTGTGTATGTGTGTGTGTGCGTGTGTGTGTGTGTGTGTGTGTGTGTGTGTGTGTGTGTTTGTGTGTGTGTGTGTATTTCACCTCTTGGTCTGTTGTGGGTCTCTCTCGTGACAGACAGTTGTTTCTACGGTGTATGTATTTTTGCCATGTGTGTATTTATTTATTTCTTGCAATGTGCATGTGTGTGTGTGGGTGGGTGTGGGTGTGTGTGTGGTGGGTGGGTGAGTGTGGATGGGGTGGGTGTGGGTGGGTGGTAAGTCTTTTTTGCAAAACGCAATTTCTTGGCAGACGGAATCACGCTCCCTTGTATCCAGCAGCTTCCAGCGCCTCCACAGACAACTTTAGCTTGCTCAAGCAGTTATCACTTATGTAAGTTCCAGCTCTGTGTTATAATGTCAGACATCAGTAACATCAGTATAAACATCTCAACTGTTGAAAATATGTGTGTTCTCACGCAATACTAACAAATATATTTGATAAAACTGTAAATATAAGGGCAAGTAATGACGTCACGAGCTGGCACATGTGGCCTGGCTGAGCGCGCGCTGTGATTGGTCCCAATTTCCTGTGGAGACGAGATGTCTGTTCCAGACTTAGCTGAAGGAATATGCGTCCAGCCCAAGGTGAGGCTCGCTTTAAATGCTAAACCTCTTTCCAGCGTTTCAATCTGGCCAGTGGGTGTCGAGGCCGAAGGTTAAACCTAAATTGACTCTCTCTCTCTCTCTCTCTCTCTCTCTCTGCTCATTTTCCTTTATTTTCAATTTTCCGAACTTCTATCATTTTGCAGGCAAGTTTTCAACAACACCGCCATTCTTAATTATAGTCTTGGGGCACAGGTGAACCACCACTACCACCACTACCATCACCACGACCCCTGTAAACCTCCTTGACCATCACCACCACCACCACTGCCACCGTGACACCGCCCCAATTCCCCATCACCACCAACACCACCACCATGATCACCGCCCCTCACTTCATCACCCCCATCACCACCACCACCATGATCACCACCCCTGTTGGCACCCATCACCACCACCACCACCAACATTATGATCACCGCCCCACCCCATCACCACCTCATGTATCACCACCACCACCACTCACTGCCACAACTCACATCACCATCATCAGCATTTTCTATCTCCATATTAAAGAGAGAGAGAGAGGAGAGAGAGAGGAGAGAGAGAGAGAGAGAGAGAGAGAGAGAGAGAGAGAGAGAGAGAGAGAGAGAGAGAGAGAGAGAGAGAGAGAGAGAGAGCAATATAGGTGATATATAAAAAGCAATTAGTTTGACGTAGTGTTTCAATTCTCCCCAAGCTTCTTCCCTCCCCATAACCACCTCCCTACACTCTCTCTCTCTCTCTCTGCCAGATTGTTATCATTTTTTCTTCATTTCTCTTCCACAAACTTCTCTCTTTACGTTACCATTTCTGTCTTTCCTCCTCTCTTATCCGTCTTTCCTCATCTTCCCTTTCTTCACTATTTTACCCTCTTGTTCTCCGTCTTTTCCTCCTCTTTCCATTATCATTATTCCTTGTTGACTCCTTATTTTTTTTACTGCATGATGTGACTTGTATGCTTCTAACACACACCCACACCATGTTACACACACATACACACACGCCAAAAAGCCTGGTCTGGTACGCATGGTAACTCTTCCTAAGCCACTATATCTTCCCCAGCTTCGAATTTATGGCCTCCTAGAAAGTTTGACTGTCTGTTCACTCACCACCTGACTTACCGATAACTTATCCATTCACTACCCGGTAGGTATGTTGTCATGGCTGTTCTTCTTTTTTTACTGCAAGGAAGGCAGCTCAAGGGCAAGAAACAGAAAGCAGCAACAAAATAAGCTTTGATAGACGCTGCCCTGAACAAATGAAAGAACTGAGAGTCGAAGAGAGGTGTCAGCTGAGGATGAGGTGACTTGATGCTTTCCTTCATGCACAATCAGCTATAACATCCCCACCCTACCTGCATAAACCCATACTGCACTCACTTTATCTCCCTCCTGGTGTTCCCGTTGACAGACACGATCTTGACGACCTGGTGCAGGAACTTTCCTCGCCTTTACTTTTATTAGGGGATTTTAACGGTCGCCATCCATTGTGGGATGATGGTGCTACCAACCCACGCGGACTTTTAGTTGTTTCTTTTATTGAGGATCAGGGATTATAAATTTTAAACTCTGGGGAGGTGACACATTTTCATAGCCAGATTGGTACTTTTACCTCTATAGATCTTTCACTTTGCACTTCTAATTCTCTTCCTGATTTTTGTTGGCGGGTCTTACCGGACTTGTATGGCAGTGACCACTTTCCAATTTTATTGGAACGCATTGATTCTGTACCACAGTCACGCCTTTCTCGCTGGCGTCTAGATAAAGCAGACTGGCAGCGTTTTACGGAACTTAGCTCCTCTCTTCGTCCGTTGGCTGACTTTGGACCTTCTGACGAGGCTGCATCCTATTTCACTGATGCCCTACATTCTGCAGCCCTTCAGTCCGTCCCCAGGACGTCTGGCCAGTTCCCTAAACGTCCTGTTCCCTGATGGAACGCCGCTTGCACTACTGCTGTGCGAGAGAGGCGTGCTGCATTCTCTCGACTTCGTCGTCACCGTGGGGACCCCCAGTGTTTGGATGCTTTTCGGCGAGCGCGTGCTCGAGCACGACGCACTTTCAAGGGGGCTCAACGAATTTCTTGGAATGCTTATCTCTCTTCCATCACTACCAGAACTACACTCACAGAAGTCTTTAACAGAGTTCGTAAGATCTCTGGGAAGTTTTCCCCCCCTCCCCCTCCAGTGTTATCGCATGCAGGGGAAACGGCGGCGGACCCTAAGACTGTTGCTGACCTATTCGCCAAGCACTTTGCCAGTGTCTCTAGGAAAGATCCTACTGCACCAGGGGCTCGTCATTGCCGGGATTTGGAATCACTCAGCGTTAACTTCGCTTCCACCGGAGGGGAATCTTATAATATCCCATTTCCTCTCTCCGAGTTGAAGACGGCTTTATCCCAGTGTCATGATTCCTCGCCAGGTCCAGACGACATCCCTTATGCTTTCTTACGCCACATGTCTGACTGTGGTTTTACATTTTTATTGGATCTTTACAATTTCATTTGGTGCACCGGTGATTTTCCATCTCTGTGGAGTGTGGCTGTAATTCTCCCCATTCTGAAGCCTGGGAAAGATCATCTCCAACCAACTAACTATCGTCCTATTTCTTTAACATCCTGCATTTGTAAAGTGATGGAGAAGATGGTGAATATCAGGCTTATGTGGTACTTGGAGAGCCGGAATTTATTGACACCGGTGCAATATGGTTTCCGAAAGATGCGCTCCACTTCGGATGCTCTTTTATCCTTGGAGTCCTCAGTTTGTGATGCGTTTGCCAATAATCACCACCAGGTGACCGTGTTTTTTGATCTGGAGAAGGCCTATGACACAGCTTGGTGTCATGGAATTTTACTTAACCTGTTTGAGTTTGGTCTTCGTGGCCGTCTCCCTGTTTTTATTCAGAAGTTTTTATCTCCTCGTCTTTTACGGGTTAGAGTGGGGAGTACTCTTTCCGATGTTTGTCCACTTGAGGATGGTGTACCACAGGGAAGTATTCTCCGTGTTACGCTTTTTTCTGTGGCTATTAATGGAGTCGTTGGTGTCCTGCCTGATGGAATTCATAGCTCCTTATATGTAGACGATTTATCCATTTCGTTTTCTGCGGCAAGGATGTCGTTGATTGAACGAAAACTGCAATTGACTATTAATAGAGTCGCCAAGTGGGCAAATACGCGCGGCTTTCGATTTTCGTCCTCAAAGACAGTAGCTATGCATTTCTGTCGTCTTCGAGGCGTTCATCCGGACCCTGACTTATATCTTAGTAATAGGCGACTGTCCTGTGTAGAGACGACTCGTTACCTCGGTCTTTTATTTGATAGCCGCCTAACCTGACTGCCTCATTTACGTTACGTTAAGGCGGCTTGTCAGAAAGCCCTGTCCCTCCTTCGTGTTTTAGCTCATACCTCTTGGGGTGCAGACAGGGACACGCTACTCCTCCTCCACAGAACACTCATCCTTTCCAAGTTGGAATATGGCTGCGAGGTTTACTCCGCCAAGGAGGCTCACCTACGCGTGTTGGACTCAGTACATCACGCCGGGGTCCGCTTGGCTACTGGTGCATTCCGGTCTTCACCGATACCTAGCCTCCTTGTGGATGCTGGCGTCCTGCCTCTGGATTTGAGACGCCAGTCCTCTCTATTCCGTTGCTGGTTCCGCGTCCAACGCCTTCCAGAATCAGTTCCTTGTTTGTCAATTTTGCGGGATTCCCGTTCGCCTGCATATGATGAGCGACCTAGTCTCCCTAAACCTTTTGGGTTTCGGGTAGCGTCTGCCATGCCCTTATCGAGTACCTAGGGTTGGATACTGGCAGTTCCCCGGTGTATCCGTGTGTTCTCCCACTATAGATAGTAAGAGGGATTTTACGCCATCTGCGTCCCGAGCCTTATTTTTAGAGCATTTCACTGAACACTCGGACTCCATCCCTGTCTTTACTGATGGCTCTAAATTGGATGCTGGAGTTGGCTTTGGTGTTGTGTTCCCCTCCTTCTGTCGGGGAGGTAGTCTTTCTTCTGTTGCTTCTGTATTTACCTGCGAATGCGATACCTGTCGCAGTGTCGGGGAGAAGACGGATCATTACGTCTCTTGCTGATGCTGGGAGGGAGATACCTTTCCTCGGGACATGAGGTACTTCTCTTTATGGAGAAGGCTGGCCTTCTCCATGAGTTATGACCGTTTTCTGTGTGATTTGTTTCGTCTCGTTTTGTTTGGCTTTGCTCTAGTTTACTTTTTTAGGTTCCTTTTTTAGCCCTTTTACTTTAGTTTTTTTTTCCTTTTTTTTCTTTTTAGTTTTTAACTCATTGAATGCGGCGCCATATGACCCTGGCTGTTGCGGCGCCTAATTTAAATCAATGAATCAATCAATCCTATCCTTAGTCTTGACGGCAACACCGCCGTCTCGTCTATCTCTAAGGCTGAACTCTTCTCTCAAACTTTCTGTAACAACTCCACTCTGGACGATTCTGGGCATATTCCTCCTACTCATCCCCCATCTAACTCCTTTATGCCTGTTATTAATATTTTAAGAATGATGTTTTCTATGCCCTATCTGGCCTTAATCC
Source organism: Eriocheir sinensis (assembly GCF_024679095.1). Lineage (NCBI taxonomy): Eukaryota > Metazoa > Arthropoda > Malacostraca > Decapoda > Varunidae > Eriocheir > Eriocheir sinensis. The sequence continues at coordinate 256,140 of NW_026111720.1, forward strand.
TCATAAGGCTTATGGACCTGATGGAGTGCCTCCTATTGTCCTTAAATGAAGAGTCCGCCGTGGATTAAAATTGCATATATGGTCATGAATAATTTGTGTGTTGTATATATTAGTACCTTTGTTATCATATGAAAATTTCAAGCCGAGCAGATGAAATTAAAAATTACGAAAATTGTTTTTCGTTGTTTTTATGAAAAATTTTAATTATTTTTTCTCAGCTATAGTTTTACTTTCTTGTAACATGCACATCTGATAATTCATTGCTATTCTAACAATTTGTCAAGATGTTTTTTGAAAACTGTTTTGTCAATCTTTAAAAAAAAAATATTTATGAAATTCTGTTTGGAAAATTTCCCATATATCGAAACTATGCCGTTTTACAAAAAAAAAAACATCTTGACAAATTTCACTATGATATATGATCATGTATGTCCTGAAGTTTTATGAACATCATGCGAAAAGTAAAAGCAAAATATAATTTTATGTTCATTTTGTACTAGTTCTGAGAAAAGTTTTGCTAAAGTTCTTCGGCAAAGTGAAGGTACTATGCTGTCAATACTACTTTCATATGAATTTTATGGGATAAATAATCACATATCAGTGAGTCAATAAAAGAATCAGGCACCTCTTCTCCCCCTTATAAAGGTATTAATCACTCAAAGGCAGGGGTGTCAGGGCGCGCCACTCCCCTCATTGTTGCGAAGTTCGATCAGTACTCTCCAGGTGCATAGCTATCGATTGGAATTCCTTTCTCTGTCTTCCTCTTCTTTATTGTCTTCTTCGGTGTAATTTTTCTCTTTTTTCTCATTTCTAATCCTTTTTTTATGTATTCATTTGTTCCAAACATTTTTGTGAGCAGGTTGCACTTTTCATATCCATAATTGTCTTCCAAAATTGTTACATGGGTTAAAAACTTCACCAGGCAGATTCCTGTATGTTTTATTTCCCAAAATTTATTCCATACTTGGCATGCCAGCTAATTCGCCGCAGTCAGCGTGCCACACCAACGCAGTAGCCATTTAAATCTCCTCGTTATTGGCATTTAAATTTATGTCTGATTGAAAAAAAAATCTACCATAAATTCCCCCAGGGAGAACTCCTCTTCTGGCTGCCGACTTGAGAGGTGTCCTGATAACTCCTCGAACCTCCTCGTTATCAATTTCTGCAACATTCGTGGTCTTCGTTCTAATTTTCATTCTGTGGAACACCATCTCTCCTCCTCTAAATCTCATCTTCTCTTCCTCACCGAAACACAGGTTTCTGAGGCTACTGACAGCAACCTCTATTCTGTTCCCTCCTACTATCTCTATCCTGGATGTTGCGCCTACGTGCGCAACGACATCACTTGCTCTCGTGCCCACGACCTTGACTCTTCTGAATTTTCCACCATCTGGCTAATACTTCATTGTCATTCTATTACTAAATACATCTGTGCTGTTTATCTCTCACCTAACTCTACTAACTATGTAAAATTCTTTGACTATTTGAATTCTAAAGTGGAGCACATCTTGACTCACTCTCCGTTCGCTGAAATCTCCATCTTGGGAGATTTCAATGTTCACCACAAGCTTTAGCTTTCATCCTCTTTCACTGACCAGTCTGGTGAACAAGCCTACAACTTTGCTCTCCTCAACGACCTAGAGCAGTTGGTTCAGCACCCTACACGTATTCCCGACCGTCTTGGAGACAGATCCAACATTCTAGACCTCTTCCTAACCTCTAATCATTCTGCTTACTCTGTTAAACTGTTCTCTCCGTCGGGCTAATCCGATCATAACCTTATTTCTGTTTCATGTCCTATCGCTCCTGTACATCCTCTGGACCCACCGAAGAGGCGATGCTTCTGGCATTTTGCTTCAGCTCGGTGGGACGACCTGAGGATGTACTTTTCCGATTTCACAAGGAATGATTACTACTTCCAGGAGAGACCCCTCTGTGTATGCCCAGCGCATCTCAGAGGTGATTGTCTCTGGAATGGAGGCATACATTCCACGTTCTTTCTCTACTCCTCATGCTAAAAAGCCTTGGTTTAATCATGCTTGTTCTCGTGCTATCAAAGATAGAGAGGCAGCTCACAAAAGGTTCCAGAGCCTTCGAACTCCCACTAACTATGACCTTTACATTTCAGCCCGGAATCGTGCCAAATCTATTCTCCGACTTACCAAAACTTCTTTTATCAATAGAAAATGTCAACACCTTGCTTCTTCTAATTCTTCCCGTGACTTCTGGCATCTAGCCAAAAATATCTCCTCCAATTTCACGTCTTCCTCTTTCCCTCCTCTCCTTAACCATGACGGCAGCACTGTCGTCTCATCTATCTCTAAGGCTGAACTCTTCGCTCAAACTTTCTGTAAGAACTCCACCTTGGACGATTCTGGGCATATTCCTCCTACTCATCCCCCCTCTGACTACTTTATGCCTGTTAATAAGATTCTCCCAAATGATGTTTTCTATGCCCTCTCTGGCCTCAACTCTCAGAAGGCTTATGGACCTGATGGAGTGCCTCTTATTGTCCTTAAAAACTGTGCTTCCGGGCTGACACCCTGCCTGGTCAAACTCTTTCGTCTCTGCTTATCAACATCTACCTTTCCTTCCTGCTGGAAGTATGCCTTTGTACAGCCTGTGCCTAAGAAGGGTGACCGTTCCAATCCCTCAAACTACCGCCCCATAGCTTTACTTTCCTGTCTATCTAAAGCTTTTGAATCAATCCTTAACCGGAAGATTCAAAAGCACCTTTCCACTTCTAACCTTCTATCTGACCACCAGTATGGGTTCCGCAATGGGCATTCTACTGACGATCTTCTTGCCCTCTTAACTGATTCTTGGTCATCCTCTTTTAGCCGTTTCGGTGAAAATTTCTCTGTTGCGCTAGATATAGCGAAAGCCTTTGATAGAGTCTGGCACAAGTCTTTGCTTTCTAAACTGCCCTCTATCGGATTCTATCCCTCTCTCTTTTCCTTTATCTCCAGTTTCCTTTCCGGCCGTTCTATCTCTGCGGTGGTAGACGGTCACTGTTCTTCCCCTAAACCTATCAACAGTGGTGTTCCACAGGGCTCTGTCCTATCACCCACTCTCTTCCTGTTATTCATCAATGATCTTCTTTCCATAACAAACTGTCCTGTCCACTCATACGCCGACGACTCCACTCTGCATTATTCAACTTCTTTCAATAGAAGACCCTCTCAACAGGAAGTACACGACTCCAGACTGGAGGTTGCAGAACGTTTAACCTCAGACCTTGCTATCATTTCCGATTGGGGCAGAAGGAACCTTGTGTCCTTCAATGCCTCAAAAACTCAATTTCTCCACCTATCAACTCGACACAATCTTCCAAACACCTATCCCCTATTCTTCGACAACACTCAGTTATCACCATCTTCAACACTAAATATCCTCGGTCTATCCTTAACTCAAAATCTCAACTGGAAACTTCACATCTCCTCTCTCGCTAAATCAGCTTCCTCGAGGTTGAGCGTTCTGTATCGTCTCCGCCAGTTCATCTCCCTCGTGCAGTTGCTATCCATATACAGGGGCCTTGTCCGCCCTCGTATGGAGTATGCATATCACGTATGGGGGGCTCCACTCACACAGCTCTTCTGGACAGAGTGGAATCTAAGGCTCTTCGTCTCTCAGCTCTCCTCCTCCTACTGATAGTCTTCTACCTTTTAAATTCCGTCGCGATGTTGCCTCTCTATCATCTATCGATATTTCCACGCTGACGGCTCTTCTGAACTTGCTAACTGCATGCCTCCCCCCCTCCCGCTTCTCCGCTGCACACGACTTTCTACTCATGCTCATCCTTATACTGTCCAAACCCCTTAACCAGCATCTTCACTCTTTCATCCCTCACGCTGGTAAACTCTGGAACAATCTTCCTTCATCTGTATTTCCTCCTGCCTACGACTTGAACTCTTTCAAGAGAAGGGTATCAGGACACCTCTCCTCTCGAAATTGACCTCTCTTTTGGCCACCTCTTTTGATTCTTTTTTAGGAGCAGCGAGTAGCGGGCTTTTTTTTTTTTGTTATTGTTTCCTTTTTTTGTGTGCCCTTGAGCTGCCTCCTTTGTTGTAAAAAAAAAAAAAATAATAATTCGAAAGACAAATGATAGGGAGTTGCCATAGACCATATAACTCAGTTTCGTATTTTTTGAAAATTATTTTCATATTTTCAACTGGTTCCCTTAAAAAGTTGCTTCCGTGCTGACACCCTGCTTGGTCAAACTCTTTCGCCTCTGCCTGTCAACATCTACCTTTTCTTCCTGCAGGAAGTATGCCTTCATACAGCCTGTGCCTAAGAATGTTGACCGTTTCAATCCCTCACCCTAACCGGAAGATTAAAAAATACCTTTCCACTTCTGACTTTCTATCTGATCGCCAGTATGTGTTCCGCAAGGGGCGTTCTATTGGTCCTCTCCTTGCCTTCCTAACTGACTCTTGGTCATCCTCTCTTAGCAGTTTCGGTGAAACCTTTGCAATTGCGCTGGACATATCAGAAGCCCTTGATAGGGTTTCTATCCTTCTCTCTGTACCTTTATCTCCAGTTTCCTTTCTGACCGTTCTATTTATGCTGTGGTAGACGGTCACTCTTCTTCCCCTTAACATATTAACAGTGGTGTCCCGCAGGGCTCTGTCCTATCTCCCACTCTTTGTTGTTCATTAATTATCTTTTCAAAACAAACTGTCCTATCCATTCTTACGCCGATGACTCCACTCTGCATTACTCAACTTCTTTTAATAGAAGACCCACTCAACAGGAACTAAACGATTCCAGGCTGGAGGGTGCAAAACGCTTAGCCTCAGACCATACTATTATTTCCGATTGGGGCAAGGATAACCTGGTGTCCTTCAACGCCTCAAAAACACAGTTTCTCCACCTATCCACTCGACACAATCTTCCAGTTATCTATCCCCTATTCTTCGACAACAATAAGCTATTTTATTTTCTCCCTTCTTTTGTGTATTTTATGCACAGTGGAGAAGTTTTGTCTTGCTAAGACTCACTCATTATTCTTTTTCCTCCTTTTTTTAATGCATTTTAGAAGCATCGGGGAAGAGTGAGCACATACTTAGCGGTGAATGATTATTACTTTAATTATTTTTGCAGCGATATATATTTTTTTCTTTTACCATTTTACTCCTCATTTTACTAGAAACTCTTTTAAATGGCAGAGAAACCTGACCCGAAGTTACAAGCTCTCACCGAGGACTATAAGGAGTGGGTAGAAGGAAAGAGCAGTGACGTCAAGGATAACGGTAACTCATGTAAGGAGTGGAAGCAGTCTTCAAAGGGTGCTTTCTCCTTCTGAATTGCATGAGCAACCAAGAGGTATTTATTTACCTTATTATAATCCCACAAGGGCTTCTCCCCGTAATCTCCCGCTAACAGCAACAGCAGTTAGGCTTTTCGCAGGTACGGAGGCAGATTATTCGGCCAGGGACTTCGTTTCAATGTGAGGTTGTCTTGAACATTTCATTCGTGTCAGATCCGGAAGATAAAATATATCTCAGCCGTTCGAGGGTCAAACCCGGAACGGGACCCGCGACCCACATAAACAGGAGCGCGTTCACGGAACAGAAGGGTTATGATGCGTTTCGGTTACTTTTTCTTGAAACATTTGGGGAAGATGGGGAACACAGCCTCGTAAAGGGTGTAAATTTTGCTGTGGACACTGTGCTAACGAGTGGCCTTTTTAACAGGCCAGTGGACGCCCATCGGCTGTCTACTGATTTGTTCTCGTGTTTGAAACAAGGAAACTGGACAGATGGAGAAACCATTTCTGTAGCTAATACTGGTAAATTCCTAGATTTCCTTATGTACATGATTGTCCTTGAAGTTCCTCTTCGAAGGAGTGCAGTATCCCTTGACTACAGCCCCACTGACAACCTGCACGATTTTGTGCTTAAACTCAAGTCCAAAATTGAAGAGAAGGACAACAGGCACAAAAAGGGTTCCCACTCGGGGGAAGTCGAACGTGCCCCCCCAAAACGACCAAGAGTAGAAACTCAGGAGTCGACTGGAAATCAGACTGCAATTGGGCCTAACGGTAGTACTTTGTTTAAATATATCGTGGCCGCGTGCAGTCAGCCAACTTTTATGGCACTTTGGGTCCTTTTTGAAGCTTCTTTTACCGTCGACACGTTCGTCGGGGAGGGGGGACTTCGACCCTCTGACCTAAACCTTTTTGGGTGTCACCAGCGGTAATCTAAAAAAAAATGTCCTTGGTCTTTAGGCATAAATAGTCAGATAAGTAGGTGGATGGAAATTGAGCTTTACGATCTACTATTTTAATACACAGAATTGTGCACAGTAATCGTCTCCAAAGACTAGCGCCGGCTTGAGGTTCAGCCTGACGCTGCTTTGTCCATCTTTCCACCACACGACTATAACCTTTTTTTTTTTTTTTTTTTTTTTTTTTTTCGTTGTTGCCTATTGCGCCGGTAGGCATCTTCCCGGTGGGGCCTGATGGTCGGCCCAAGGCTTCTTCCAGGTGGGGCCTGATGGTCGGCCCAGCCCGTTCTGGCGCAGGCGAGTGTTTATAGTGGCGCCATCTTGCATTGGCTCATGCTGCCCCCCGGAACTCGTTCTTGATTCGCTTGGACGGCTTCCTCTAGAGTCCGGGTTGATGGGTGGTCTTCAGGACAGCATGTGGGTAGTTTTAAGCCACTCGGCGGTGACTGAAAAATCCGAGTGGTAGCGTGAGGATTCGAACCCGCGTCGTCCATCACGCGGCGAATGTGGGTCCAGTACGCTATCACTTCGGCCACCGCCTACCCAACCTGCATCCTCGCATTTACTAATTTATGTTTGGTTCCTGAGCTTTTGCCTGCATCTTTTTCATGCGAGAGGGGAGTGCTTGAGTAATACTTTTGACTCTAACCCACTATTTTCTTTTATTGCTGAGTTGATGTAAGGTACTATAGTGCGCGCCAGCTAATTTGGCCCGTGAGAGGGAGGGCCGTGAAAAATGCTCATATGTCAAGTGAACGTATTTGGCTTTAATTAATGTGCGTCATTTAAAAAAAAACTTTTCAAAAGATATAAACACACACTAATATTATTTGAATTCAAACTGCAATGAGCTACACAGTGTACTGTTACTTATATATTTAGGTTATTATAAAACGGTGGAGAAAACGTGACAACAGTGTTCAACAGTGTTGTCGGGTCACGACCTCACTGACTCCTCCTCTGGCCACTCCCTGTTCCCTCGGCCCAGCCCGGCATTCCACTTCCATCCACCACAGAGGAAGCATGGCAGCTCATCCAAACCATCACTCGTCTCACTTACGTAGTCAGGCAAAGGACATTGTTTTCAACGTCCACGAGTATTTCCAGAAAGAGAAGGACTACGGAGGACCTACAGAGAACGTTTCCAAAGTTAATTACAGGACAGCTTTGGCAACAAAAGTTAGCGAACGAACAGTAAAAAGAATATGCAGCGAAGGAAAAGTAAATCAAGAAAACGACGGGGCGACATTTACGTCTCCCAAGAAAAGACAACGAGCAACACCAGTAATGGACTTCTTCGACAACTTCAATGAAGGTGTTCTACACAGAACAGTGCTCAGTTTCTACGCCAGACATGAAATACCTACAGTGGAAACAATTTACAGGGAAATGCAGAATACCCTTTCATACCCTGGCAGCAAAACTACATTACGAAGAGTTCTAAAAAATAGGATTTACCTATGCACGTGTTGACGGCCGAAAATTTTTAATGGAGCGTGATGACGTGACACACGCACGTATTGTTTTCCTCAATGAGATGAGGAAAATAAAAAATGAAGATAAAAACATTGTCTACCTAGACGAAACTTGGATTAATCAAAATTACACGGTATCCAAGTGTTGGACAGACGGGCGTCACAGAAGCCTACGGACTGCAGGTGCCGACAGGAAAGGGAAGCCGCTTGATAATTGTTCACGCAGGAACAAAACATGGCTTCGTACCAGGGGCAGCCCATGTATTCCAGGCCAAGAATGACGGAGATTACCACCAACAAATGAATGCTGAGACGTTCGAGGATTGGTTTGTGACCAAACTGTTGCCTAATATTCCTCCGTCCTCGGCAATAGTGCTGGACAATGCGTCCTACCACTCAAGAAAAATTCACAAGCCTCCAACAACATCAAGCAACAAATCAGCAATAAGACAATGGCTGGAGGAGAAAGGAGTGACAGTGCAAGATGGCCTTCTGAAGAGTCAGCTCCTGCATCTTGTTTACCAACACGTTAATGCCAACGACACCAATTACGTGGTTGACAAGATTGCCTCTGAACACGGCCACAGGGTTGTCCGCCTGCCACCATACCATTGCCAATATAACCCAATAGAGCTCATATGGGCTCAGGTGAAAGGCTATGTGGCCAAGCGCAACAAATTCAAGATTGCCACTTTAAAAGACCTGACTCAAGAAGCACTTCACAACGTAACAGGTGAAAATTGGAAAAATGCCGTCACGCACGCTGAAAAAATTCAAGATGATGATACAGCCACAGATATAGTTATAGATCACTTCGTTGATTCTTTCATTATATCTCTAACGTCTGATGATGATTCGTCTTAGATGTTTGCAGAGGAATAGGCCTCCCGGGGACACCTCTTAAAAAAAAACGCGCTTTGACTTCTACCTCTTGGGTAGTGTGGAAAAGAAGTCGATATTGTTGTAAGTAAATTATGAGGGAGATAAATCTTTATCATGAAGTACAAAATCTGTTAAAATTCGGGACAGAGAGAGAGAGAGAGAGAGAGAGAGAGAGAGAGAGAGAGAGAGAGAGAGAGAGAGAGAGAGAGAGAGAGAGAGAGATGGGTGGGAGCTAGACCCTGTTGGAGGCGGAGCGACAGATATGTGGCAACGCTTTAAGAGCTTAATGACCTAGGCTTTCCCGTGAAGCTCCTCCTTCACGGGCCAAAATAGCTGGCGCGCACTATAGTCTTGTTTATTTGGAACCGTAATAACCGAGGGTGTAGAATAACATAGGGATAGGTACTTTTTAACCTTGAACCTCATGTGCTTCTGCTTGAAACAGACATTTTTCTCTGCAAAGACAGACTTAACTAAATTTGAGCAGATGCTGTCCCTAACTTTTATTGTAACCACCTTTGGAAGTAAGCAGAGAAGTCTTACCCTTTGCTTGACACCCCACTGTTACCCGTTATGGGAATTACTTTTGACGTCAGTCATCCACGTTCGTTACGATCGGGGTATAGGTGGAAATTTGTCTTTTTAATATGATGTTTATTAATGCTGGAATTACTTTAAGCAATTATGCTGGAATTATATATTTCAGTGAGAATTGTTACAACGGTGATTTCACAACTTGGTGACAGGATTTTCTTTTATAGTACTGTAGACCTGAAAAAGGTAGTATCAGGAGTCAGTGGTGCTGACACAGCCGATGCTTCTAAGGCTCTCCAGACTTGTCCTTGTTATCACATTGTACATATCAGGAGACTCTACGGATAACATTACCTCTTTTCACACACCCTCATCTACTGTTGAAGACCCCGCCCGTCTCAAAAGTCGTGCCGAGGGTAACGACACTGGAAATTAATTGTCACGCAACGGATGAGTGTTTCTTTGCGACCGTTTTGTGTCAAGGTGTGACTCGAAGGTTCAGTTTGCAGCAGATCTTCTTCAAGGATTGTTCCTTTTTCTTTTTACTATTCCAAATAGCTCCATTGCCATGTATCCTAATGACAGTTAGTCAATATTTTTTTCTAGGATGTATCATGTAAATAATTTTTCGAGCTATTTTATTTTCTTGGAATAGAACTCAGCTTCCACGTCCATGACTCTAGCCCTGTTTACCTCAACCTGTATGTACATTACCCATTTCTTATTACTTCCATGATTATTGTCATTGGCATTTCCCTATGTTGTATCGTTAGGCGGGCTCTAACTTATGTGATGATCTTTAAAGCAACTGTAACAAGACCACGCTTAGCTAGTACACATTGCTGCGCGACTGTAACATGGGTAGGTAAACTAATTTTAGAGGTGGGGTGAGTCGCGGGGTCGCGACTTTTAGGAGACCGATCGATGTAATATATATATATATATATATATATATATATATATATATATATATATATATATATATATATATATATATATATATATATATATTATCATGTATATATATGAATGTATGACAATGTGTCGAAACACCAGGTCAGTATCACGCCACAGGATGTTTAACAACACGTCGTGCTTTTGGTCGTGGGAACTGTGCTGAACTAACAGTGGAATCAGCAAGAATCAGCAAATGATGATAAATCATCCCAAGTCATCACCGGAAACCACACCCTTCCGGACGAACCAACAAGCAAATAAAACTAGCGAGCAACGCGAAGAAGGGGAGATAAGCAGACGGGTGACGGGTGGCGGGCGGTGTTCCTCCGTCCGCGCTCTGGGTGTGGCTTGCTTTCGTTTCGTGTGACCGCTCACATAAACTTTGTAACTATAGTGTAAAATTGTCAATACCATTTTTATACTAAAAAACACACACCTTTTAATATCCCAGAGAGAGAGTGAGCTAAGTGAACTAAAGTGAACTTAACGGCTACGCTCGGCCACACATCTTCTACCTCACTTAATTAAAGGGCTATTGTGTTATCTCACCTACTACAATCAACTTGTGAAGCAGGGCAACGGTAACGCCGGCCCTATGACGAGTGAGATAACAGTTCGCGCCTGAAACATAACACTTAACAAGAACCACTTTAAAAATAACACTAAAAACGTATAACAAATTCGATCGAGAACAGTTTATCTCGAGTGGGAGATCAAGCAAACGACGCAGTGGGGCGAAACCTAATCACCACCTTGTAGATGGGGCCCATCCGTGTAGGGACAATGGAACTTGTCTGACAATGTTTCTTGACGGAGATGTTTGGTAGGTCCAAAAAAGTAGGTGCCATAGCTTGGGAACCGTCACGGTGGCGCAGACGAGACCCGAGCTCTTGCATCCAGACCCATAAACCTCCAGCGGGCTCTCCGTGTGGGCGCCTGGAATATCCAGAACCTCTCAGATGATCATCGACTACCCTATCTGTCAGTGAGCTCAGGAGGCTGAGAGTTGACATATGTAGAGGGGTTTAGTTTCTCTGAAACGAAGAGACCTGACAATGGAGAATTCAGTAGTGGGTATTATATCTACTACTGGGCAGGCCAGAGTGATGGTGCTCGTTGTAAGGGAGTAGCTATAGCCATTTCTAGCGGACTGCAGTCCTCTGTCGTTGGAGTTACTCCGATTGGTGAGCGTATGATGCTGGTTAGGTTGAAACACACATTGGGCCTCAAATCTCTTATTGCTGTGTACGATCCTACCGAGACATGCGAACTTGAAGGGAAAGATATGTTCTATGGAAAACTTTACTTTATAGTTGACCAGTACCCCCCACGCGACACACTCATTGTCTTGGGCGATTTCAGTACTTCTACTGGCACAGAGAGAGATAACTGTGAGTTATGTGTCGGCCCCAATGTCTCTAGAAATATAAACGTAAACAGTTCACTCCTTCTGAACTTTGCAAAATCCAGAAGGCAGGTCCAGAAAGCTAGGGATTGCATGTTCCCGGTTCCAGAAATGTGAGCCTCGCTGCTGGACTTGGTATAGTAATGCTGGCGGAGTGGCAAAGAGGATCGATCACATCCTTTTTAGCCTTCGTTGAAGGATCCTCCATAACCGTATGGGGTTCTCCGAAGTGCTGAGTTTTTTAACCCGGCAGCGTCGGCGGACCCATTTTTGGGCTCCCGCGAGTCGGTTCGCTGAAACGGTGGACCCCGTATGGGGCTCGGCTCAAAACGCCTAATTCGAGCTAATTGTAGGCGGTGGCGGCATAGAGCAACCCACCCTGCATGCCCTGGGTGATTGTGGTGGGTGATTGATCTTGAGGTGGGCTTATTTGTCATAGGTGGTGCTGTAAGGTCATGGCAGAATGAATTAGCTATCCATACATTACTCACTTGTCTCTTGTCTTGTCTCTAAAGTAGACAACAAGCGACTCTCAGCTAGATGCCACGTGTCACGAGACTGTTTATTTTGTAACAAACACCACCCAAAAAGAATGGAGCTTGAGTATAAATAAATATTTTTAACGGCTTTATGGTTATGAGAGGAGTACTCTGATATACGTTCCATGCTCTTTTCTTAGTCTAAAAATGCAGTGTAATGGTCCCGTTTCTCGGCCACTTCTCGGCTTTCCCATAGCCGAAGCCCACGAGTTAAGACCGACCACAGAGTTACTGTTGAAAAACCGAGAATACGCATCAGGTCCAAGAAATTCTCAAGATAAAACCCGCAAGGGTTCCGTCTTGAGAAACTGAGGGACCAGGCGTGTGCTCAGAAGTATGTGGTGGCAGTCTCACATCGGTTTAAAGTGCCTCGTACTTTGGAGAACCCTGGAAAGTTGTGTGATACCTTAACACGTGAAACTCAAAGCTGCCGAGAAGTCCACTGAAGAGCGCCCAAAGCCAAGGAGTGGTGTTGTCTTGAAGAAGACATTAAAATATGTAGAGGAGAGTAGTGCTATCAGGCTGGCTGGGGACTCGGACCGACACAGGACTCTGTCAAAACGGACTAGAACCCTTCTGAGGACCTTATACCTCCTTTTCAAGCTCTGAAGAAGCTCCGCACCAAATCCACATCTCAGACGAGTACTATCCGAACGGCTGAAGACAGATGGTGTCAGATGCGGATGAGTACCGGACTCGTTGGTCCGAGTACATTGGGCAATTGTACACGACATAGCCCCAGGCGGACAGCTCCCTCTGGCTGGGTTGCAGATGGTGGCTGCTGATTCATCAATTGATGAAATTCCACTCTCACTTGCGAAAGTAAGAGAGGATGTAAATAAATTGAGGATTGGAAAGACAGCTGCAATCTGTAAAATCAGCGCTGATATGTTGAAAGCTGGGGATGAAGCCATGATCCATGAGTTGTATACAGTTCTGTCTGCCGGGTGGACGTGCGGTGCCATTCCTCTCGACTGGAAAGTTTTTTTTTTTTTCCTTATCTGGAAATAAAAAAGGAGACCGATAGGAGTGCAACAGTTACCGTGGTATTACACTGCTCAGTGTACCAGGGAAGGTGCTCGCTCATGTGCTGTTGTTGCAAATTCGATCTCATCTGCTAAAGTTTCAGAGATTTGAGCAATCTGGGTTAACGCCCGGCATCCTAGCACTTCGCGTCCTTATGGAACGCCAACGTGAGTTTCGACACGGGCTGCTCGCAGCCTATGTCGATCTCATGAAGGCATTATGACTCAGAGCGTCGTGAGACACTCTGGACATTCTGTTAATTCGTTGGATTCTGCAAGGATTATTGACCTGATGACTTGTCTTTACTCTGGAACTAAGAGTGCTGTGAAGTGTGGGGAATGCGTTTCCTGCTTCTTCCGTGTTATTTCATAAGTGATGCAGGGGTGCGTCCTTGCTCCATCATTTTTCAAGACTTGTATGGAGTGGGTATTAGGCAGAGTTGATGATCAAAGTCGTTGCGGATCATCTGTTGGCGACATCAAGATCACTGATCTTGTGTTTCCTGATGATGCTGTACTTCTCGTGGAATCTCTGGAGATCCTGATGATGACGAAGCCTCTGGAACTGAAGGTCTCCTCGACCAAAACATAGGTTAATTCGTCTGTAGTTGAGTGTGTACATGCATGTGGGGAGGATGTCGAGGCCACCAAAAGTTTCACATACCATGGTAGCTTAGCACATACTAGTGGTTGGTTTTACCATGGTCACTCGACGGATTGACCTTGCCCATGGACTCGTTGGCATGCAAAGGTTCGAAACTTGATAGTGCTCTGGTCATTTCTCAAAAGAGGCTTAAAAACAGGAGTAACCCCAACCTAGGGTAGAACAAAGCACAACCAATATGGTTTGATGCAGAATTTTGTCTAGATTCTCCACGGCAGGCACTGAACTCGGTGCAGCACAGGTGGTTCACCAGGCAGTGGCACTTATTGGATTGCCGGCAGTCACGGTCTGAACAGTACATATGAGTGAGACCGCGGACTTCCTCAAGGGCTGATTCTTTGGTGCAGATAACTGGTTCGATAAAATGTGTTTGACTTAACCTAATGTTGGAATTTATGTCGCAGTCCCAATTTTTAATGAAAAAAAAAATTAAGTGCATTTTGTCCAATAATGACAATGTATGCAGGAAACCCAACAAAAAATGGTTCTAAACCATGCAGCTTGACCAAGCTGAATGTATCACACCTCTTATATGACAGTATTTTGTCACATAATTGTCACAAAATGTCTTCATTTTTTATTCCGTGTTCCACAATTTCTTAGGTCTAACAGGCACATTAAACCCAAAAGTTGCACATATTACACATCAAAACTTTCCTCATTTACATATCTTTATAATGTTATATAGTATGCATGTGTAGCATAATCCATTAGGCTGTGAAATGCCAAAATGTTACCCCTCACACTAAATTTGAGAAATTGTGTAAAGTTGCAAGCAATTACACAAACGTTATTCTATGGAAATTACATCAAAGCTTAAGTAAGTGCTTAATCATGCATAACAATATAAAAGTACCACAAATAAGCTATAAAAGCAGAATCTAAATGCATAATAAGTGCAAAATAACCAAGATGCAGTGAATGACAGCCATGAATGAAAATATAAAATACATTTCTCAGTCAAGATCAAAAGTCAAAGATTTATCAATCAAGATTATCATCATCCCTGTCAGAGTCAACAACGGCCTCAGTGTTCTGACAGTCTCCACGGCAGGCACACAACTCGGTACAACAAAGATAGTTCAACAGGCAGTGACACTTATTGGATTGTCGGCAGTCACGGCCACGGTACATGAGAGTGAGATCGCGGACTTCCTCTGGGGCTGATTCTTTGGTGTAGATAACTGGTTCAAGCTGACCGTCAGACATATACCATCCGTTGCCAACAGGAGAACCTAGAGAAGGATAGGCAACATGACTTTGACACCAGATGCTGGTCTGGTACCTTGCCCTGAGGACATGCCACTTGAAGGCATCTTCTGTTGGTGGCAGTTGTGAGGCAGGCGTGTCTGTTGTCGAGGCGAGGAGATACCGTAGCTGGTCCAGGGAAGAACATGTCTTCGCTTTCTTTCCATACAGGCTAAGGACATATGAACGCGCATAAGAGACATCTGCTTCCACGTCATTCTGCATTCCAAATGTTGCGAGTGAAAGGTTGTTCTTTCCCACTTGTTCAAGCAGTTTTGTGTAACTAACGCGCTTTCCTATTTGGTGTAAACTGCTCGTGCTGTCGCACCCCGTCAGTGCATGTGCTGCTCGGAGACTTTCACAGAACTTCACACTTTGTTCGGCCACAATGGAATGGTCAGGGATGTAACATTGCCTATTGATCATTGGAGTGTTATGGCCAGTCAGCATGTACACAAACTCACTGAACATATCCTTGCTGCAATAGTATAATAACAGCACCAGAACATCAGTATCATCACTTCGAATAACCAGGCGATCATGAGTGGAAGATAGGTCAATGGCATGAAGCAGCATTCTTGTATCTGCTTCCTCTTGATAAGTGAAGAGACTTGGAGTGGTAGTTGCTCCTGTGGATGTTACAAGTTGAGCGATATGGCCTTCAAGAAACACTCTAGCAAGGATGATTCTCTGATTACCAGATAGCATACTGGGTGCAACATTGACAATGTGGTCCGAGACAAAGGCAGCAAGGGCAGTTTTGGTTCCTGAAACCTTCAGGAATTGTCTGTAGTGGTTAACTTGCCATCCAGTGTCTTCATTTTGGTCAAAGTTATCTATGGCTGCGTCAACCATAGCGAAGTCAGGGTCATGGGCAGTATAAGTCCTTTGGGAACATACACATCCTGAAATTGCTGATCTAACACTGCTGAAGTCAGGAATATACAGACCTCATCATAAAATATACAATGACCCATGGCATGCAGCTCCTCAACAAGGTTTTTACTGCCAAACTCATGCTCAAGCCATCCAAAGACCCTTCCCATGTCCCCACTCTCCGTTTCCCTATTGTCTCATCAACATCAGAGAGTAGTTCAGCATGCTCTCAAAAGACAGATCCTCTCCCTTTCCACACCACACTACATTCACACAACATACACACAATTTCCCAAAATTTTAATATTCAAAATGGCTAAACAAAAAAGAGAGCCTCAGAGTCCCCACCTGGGGGAGGGAACCACAAATTCCCCCAGGGAGGACTCCCCTTTTGGCTGCCGACTTGAGAGGTGTCTTGATAACGCCTCATACCTCTATCTTATCAACTTCTGCAACATTCGCGGTCTTTGTTCTAATTTCCATTCTGTGGAGCATCATCTCTCTTCCTCTAAACCTCACCTTCTCTTCCTCACCGAAACACAGGTCTCGGCGGTTACTGACAGCAATCTCTACTCTGTTCCCTCCTACTATCTCTATCCTAAATTTCAATCCAAAGCTGGATGTTGCGCCTACGTGCGCAACGACATCACTTGCTCCCGTGCCCATGACCTTGTCTCTTCTGAATTTTCCACCATCTGGCTAAGACTTCATTGTCATTGTACTACTAAATACATCTGTGCTGTTTATTTCTTACCTAACTCTACCAACTATGTAAAATTCTTTGACTATTTGAACTCTAAAGTGGAGCACATCTTGACCCACTTTCCCTTCGCTGAAATCTCCATCCTAGGATATTTCAATGCTCACCATCAGCTTTGGCTTTAATCCTCTTTCACTGACCAGCCTGGCGAACAAGCCTACAACTTTGCTATCCTCAATGAACTAGAGCAGCTGGTTCAGCACCCTACACGTATTCCCGACCGTCTTGGAGACTGGCCCAACATACTAGACCTCTTCCTTACGTCTAACCCTTCTGCTTACTCTGTCAAACTGTTCTCTACGTTGGGCTCCTCCGATCACAACCTCATTGCTGTACCCTGTCCTATCGCTCCTGTACACCTTCTAGACCCACCAAAGAGGCTATTTTTCTGGCATTTTGCTTCCGCTCGGTGGGACGACCTGATGATGTACTTTTCCGATTTCCCGTGGAATGCTTACTGCTTCCAGGAGAGATAGGTTTTTGGTGGAGAAATTGAGTTTTTGAGGCATTGAAGGACACAAGGTTCCTTCTACCCCATTCGGAAATGATAACAAGGTCTGAGGTTAAGCGTTCTGCAGCCTCCAGTCTGGAGTCATGTACTTCCTGTTGGGATGGTCTTCTATTGAAAAAAGTTGAATAATGCAGAGTGGAATCGTTGGCGTATGGACAGGACAGTTTGTTATGGAAAGAAGATCATTGATGAATAACAGGAAGAGAGTGGGTGGTAGGACAGACCCCTGTGGAACACCACTGTTAATAGGTTTAGGCCCCGGGGGAAGAATAGTGACCGTCTTCCACCGCAGAGATAGAACGGCCGCAAAGGAAACTGGAGATAAAGGAACAGAGAGAGGGGTAGAATCCCAAAGAGGGCAGTTTAGAAAACAAAGACTTGTGCCAGACTCTATCGAAGGCTTTCGATATGTCTAGCACAACTGAGAAAGTTTCACCGAAACGGCTAAGAGAGGATGACCAAGAGTCAGTTAAGAGAGCAAGAAAATCGCCTGTAAAACGCCCCTTGCGGAACCCATACTGGCGATCAGATAGAAGGTTAGAAGTGGAAAGGTGCTTTTGAATCTTCCGGTTAAGGATTGATTCAAAAGCTTTAGATAGACAGGAGAGTGAAGCTATAGGGCGGTAGTTTTAGGGATTGGGACGGTCACCCTTCTTAGGCACAGTCTGTATGAAGGCGTACTTCCAGCAGGAAGGAAAGGTAGATGTTGATAGGCAGAGACGAAAGAGTTTGACCAGGCAGGGTGTCAGCACGGAAGCACAGTTTTTAAGGACAATAGGAGGCACTCCATCAGGTCCATAAGCCTTCTGAGAGTTCAGGATATACCCTGGATCGGCCAGAATGAATTCTTAAGAGATGGTTTGAGCGAAGAGTTCAGCCTAAGAGACCTCCGTGACCTCAGTGTTGCCGTCAGGACAAAGGAGAGGTAGGAAAGAGGTTGTTCATATATTTTTGGCTAGGTGTCATAAGTCTCTGGAAGAGTAAGAGAAAACAAGGTTTTGGCATTTTCTATTGATGAACGATTTTTTGGTCTGATTTTAAACACATCTTGGGCTTCATATCTCTTATTACAGTGTACGCCCCTACCGAGATGAGCGAACTTGAGGAGATAGCAATGTACTACGTCAAGTTCGACTTTAAAGTGACCACTGTCCCCCACCACACGCGAAACACTAATTGTCATGGGTGACTTCAATGCATTTGCTGGTACAGAGAAAGCTGGCTGCGCGTTATGTGTTGGTATCCATGGCTCTGGCACCAGGAACATAAGCAGTTTATTCCTGAAGCTGAGGACCGCTGGTTTCTGGTTCCAGAGACGAGAACCTCGCCGGTGGACTTGGTATAGCATTTCTGGCGGTGTGGCAAAAAAGATTGATCACATCTTTTTCAGTAGTCGTTACACGATCCTTTAGTACTGTAGGGTTTTCCGGAGTGGTAAGTTCTTGAAGACAGACCACATATTTATTGCTGCTAACTTGAGGATACACATCAGGTCCAAGAAATACTCAAGATACAACCCGCTATTATTTCATCTTGAGAAACCGTATGATCTGGAGTGTGTTCAGGAGAATAAGGTGGTAGTCTCAAACTGAAATGAAGTGGTTGGTACTTTTAAGGACCCTGCGGTGTTGTGAGGTACTTTTAAACCTCAACCTCTCAAAGCTGCCGAGGAGTGCACTGGAGAGCGCCCGTGGTATAGGAGTGGTGTTACCTTGAGGGAGACACTGGAGAATGTGACAGATAGCCGTGCTGCCAGGCTGGCTGGGGACTCGGAACTACACAGGAATCTAGTACGAAGGACCATAACCCATCTTCGGAGGGATAAGGAGAACCATGTCAGAAGTCTCGCTGGGGATGTCGAGGGTTGTCTAAATGCAAACGACCTTAGACCTGCCTTTCGAGCTTTGAAGAAGCTCTGCTACAAATACACATCTCAGACGAGTACAATTCGAACGGCTGATGGACATATATTATCAGATACGGAAGGGTACCGGGCTCGTTGGATTGAGTACTTTTGGCAGTTGTACACGGCAGTCCTAAAGCGGACAGCTTCCACGGGCTGGGTTGCAGATGGCGGCTGCTGATCCACCAATAGACAAAACTCCATCCTGTCTTGCGAAAATGGGAGAGGCTGTGGCAAAGTTTAAGGGTGGAAAGGCAGCTGGATCAGTTATATCAATCAGCTCAGAGATGTTGAACACTGGGGGTGAAGCCATGATCTATGGAATGCATGCGGTGCTGACTGTTGTGTGGCAGTCCGGTGATCCTAGAAAATGTGATTGGTTGGCCCTATCTGGAAAGGGAAAGGGAACCAAAAGAACTGCAACAATTACGGTGGTATTACACTGATCAGTGTGCCGGGCAAGGTACTCGCTCATTGCTGCTGATGCGAATTCGATCTCATCTTTTAAAATTTCAGAGACCTGAAGAATCAGGGTTAACGCCCAGCATGTCAATAATTGTACGGATTCTAACATGTCACCGACGTAGGTTCCGACAGGGGCTTTTGACTTAGTGCATTGTGATTCACTCTGGGATATTGTTGGAATCCGTGGGATTATTGACCTGACGATTTACCTCTACTCTGGGACTGAGAGTGCTATTAAGTGTGTGGGAGGCGTTTACGGCTTCTTCTCTGTCAATACAGGAGTAAGGCAACGATGAAACCTTGATTCATCATTTTCCAACACTTGCATGGACTGTGTGTTAGGCAAAGTTTCTGATCAAAGTCGTTACGGAGCGTCTGTTGGGGAAGTCAAGGTTACTGATCATGTTTTTACTGCTGCTGATGTACTTCTCTCGGAATCGCTGCAAGTCTAAGTGATGGCTCTCGAGGTGTTGCATGAGAAAGGGGAGCCTCTGGGACTAAAGGTCTTCTGGGCCAAAACCAATTTCCAGTTGTATGAATGCTTACTAGATGACACAGTTCAGTCTGTTTATGTATGTGGTGAGGATGCAGGGGTCACGAAAGGTTTATCATACCATGTGCATAACAATTGTGGATCTTACCAGGAAGTTATTCGACGGATTGGCTTGGTCCACGGTGTTATGGCCTAACTCAATACGAGTAAATGGCGTTGTCGATATTTTTGCAGGCGGACAAACATTCGAATCTTCCACGTCGCTTGTGTTTGCTGTCTTATTGTATGGCATGGACTCTAAATGGTGACTTGGAGAAGCGTGTCGATGCCTTTGGTACCAAGGTCCTTCGCAGGATCATGGGGTATCACTGGAATGTCTTCGTGTCGAACCAGCAACTACTCCGTGAAACTGAATCGAAATCTTTTATCAGCTTAGTTTGTGAGCACCATCTCCGGCTATATGTGCACGTGGCGCGCCTCCCGGACGTCGAAGGGTTGTTTCTGTACAAGACATATCTGGGTGGAGGAGAACAAGTGGAAGTCCACATAACTGGGGCCAGTCGATGGATGGATAGGGAAGTTGCGTGGGAGGTTGCTCTGGACGAGCATCGGGGGTATGGGCGGTGAGTGAGTGAAGCCATACGCCCCCGGGACTTATGGTCCCCATTGGTGAATTAGTATTATGGCCACTAAAGGAACCAATGATTTAGGTGACAGGTAAGTTACAAATGATTTCACATGATATAATGTTGTCACCAAGATTAGGTGTAACACTGAAAAATAATATTTTTTTGTACTAAATTTCCAGTTTGTGGTCAGTAAAGTTTGAAAAAAAAAACTGCAAAGGGTAAGTTAAGATGCAGGAAATTAGGAAATATGGCAGCACTTAATATATATCACTCCTAATTACTGTACATCGATAATCTCACAAATAATAGTTAAAACCCTCTTTTCCGGCACATCAACAATCTGGGAATATATAACTAGAAAGAATACAAAAGTTTGCTCCGTGTTGTGAAAAACACGCCTCTTTCCTAATTCACAAGAAAGCGCCATGCACGATCAGGCTGAGAAGACGAAATTGCAACATACATCTCCTCAGTCTACAGGATAATGACACCCAAGAAATTTATTTGCACCGACGTCATTGAAATTAATATCAGGTTCGGTAGCAGAGGAGAAGCCGGATCGACATCCCCTCCTCCTCCCCCATCACCATAAGTCTCTTGTAATAGGATTTTTTTTTTCCATGGCCCCCTTGGAAGCACTGTCGTTTATGTTCCTGGCTTGGTGCCTTCGACAGTGGAGTTACCAAGCTTGTCTAGGTTTTGTCGATAACCTAATCCATCTGACGTTCTTGAATCACTCCTTGTGCCTCGTCTCAACCAGCCCATGTTATGCCTTTAAAATATATGAGTCTTAGAAGAAAAGAAAGATGTCTTCATCCATCACTTGTGTAATGCAGGCGATTACGGGCTCTGTTCATTTTGTAAAGGGCGAGGACGAGGTGGTGGTATGAGTGAGGGAGGCTGATATTTTGTTTTGGATATATTTGGCGTAAGTATCAAGATGCATCTTGCATGAAACAGATGTGCTCTATTTTGTGCTAAAATTATAGTTCATTTTTTTCTCTAAAAGATAACTGAAAAAAGAAGAAAGTTGTGGTGGAATTGGAGGCGGTGGTACAGACATTATTAGTTATTTCCTAATTACCTTTATACGGCGTTTATTTTGTGCCTTTTGTATACGAATGATTCAGTAAAAAAAGTTATGTGACATGATGTACTGTTTTCCTTCATTTTTTATTACATTACCAGTAACCAAAGACATGAGCTATCATAGCGACTCCTACATAAGAGTATTGTTCTGTTTCCTGAGAACGCTGGTCTCAGTGCTTATACATAACTTGGTATTTCCTCGATTTTTTACTGCGATAGTCATTATCAACTTCCTCAAGGAGCTCGTTCGTTTTCTAAGAAGCAAATGCGGTTATGTTCGTGCTGCTGATTTACAATGTGATTAAAAACATCTTGTGAATTATTATCGTGTTTTGGGAAGCGAAACGTGTGTCTTGGAGCCATGGGAGCGACTCTGTATTTATGGCCTGATTAATATTTATCTATTTTAGGAATTTTCTCCGGTTTTGAGGGAGAGCGGGAAAAGGGAGAGGAGGTGGAGGAGGGGGAGGAGGAGGAGGAGGAAATGAAGGAGGAGGAGGAGGAAATGAAGGAGGAGGAGGAGGAGGAAATGAAGGAGGAGGAGGAGGAGGACGAAGACGAGGAGGAAGAGGAGGAGGAGGAGGAGAAGGAGTTGGAGACAATGTTCCCCTGGTAATATACTGCCTTGCCACCCCATGACGTTTATTGCTCTCGAAGGCTGTACCCCAGATTTTATCAAACAAGGCAGATGCAGCATCCACCACCTGCTTGTGTATAACTGACATAAACATACACGTAAGCGAATTTATACTAATCGAAGCATATTAATTAAGGGGCATCGATATGCAAAGAAATTACATTGTCGTGCCACCCCTTCCTCTTCCAGCAAACCCTGACCCCAAACGGATCATACGCAGCTTCGCCACCACATACGTTACCCGCATAATATATTTTCTGGTGTCCCCACTATCACACAGTTTTTTTGTGTGTGCTGCTTGTAGCGCCGGTAGGCTTTCTTGAAGGGCCTTATAGACGGCTCCAGCCCGTTAGTGACGCAGGCTTATTTTATTTAGAGTGGCTGCCGTGATACATGACGGGAAACATGTGTTCCACCAAATTTTCTTCACAGAACTTCAATTTTGTTTTCTAGTAGTAACTCTGAATCATTAGCTTTCAGTTTTAAACGTTTTGCTGTGATATCTAACCTAACGCACGATCTATGCAAGTGCACCTATAGTCCGACGCAAATTTGAAGTCACCTTAGTGTGGCTGGAACCTCTTCACATAACTGCTACTCACCCCCAATATATACATCATTCACAATTGTTAGTTGTTTTTAAGATCTCATAATACACGTAATTGCGAGCATCCATATCTTTCGGTAATATAAAATACTTCTATTTAAACAGCATTGGATCTACGATCGGATTATGGAAGACTACACGTTTATATATCCATTGAGTCAAAATATTCCAGTTGAATGAAAAGTACATATATTAATATTTTGTCACTATGTCTGTAATTAATTACACGCTGTCGGTACACTTTCTAATCGAGGTTGAAAAGGCTGATTGAAACTTTTTGGGCGGGCTTGGCCTACATCATCGTTAGATTCTCTTGGAGTGGCCTGCAGGTCAGTTCCAGCCCGTTAGTGACGCCGGCAAATGTTTATAGTGGCGCCATCTTACTTGGCTCATGCTACCTCCCCGGAGTTCTACTTGAGAGTTTTGCGAGAGTCCAGGTTGATAAGTGATCCTCAGAACTTCATCTTATGGCCACACGGCGACGACTAAAAGTTGTCAGTTTGTAGTGGCGGGCACATGGATTCTAGAATATAATGATGGACGATCCAGTGCTTAACCCTGAATGCCGCTGGTGGCGCCATGCATCGGACTTGAGAGAAACTAAACGGTGAAAACTTAATTTTGCAGGGGTAACCAAATATTAATTTTATTATGTCTCAATTCATTTTCGCTAATTAAATATAAGGGTTACGTTTATGTGACATGTTATTATATTTATTATTCATAGCAAATTTTTAAAGTAATTGTGGCAAGAGAAGAAACTCCAGCCTTGGAGTACGCCATCATTCCATTTCCTAGAGACGCCAGACGATAAAGAAGTGCAGAGTAGTAGATGAATAACCTCTTCCATTATATTTTTCAGTTTGTTTTTGGCTGGTTGAATAAACGAGAGAAATATATGACAAACGACTGGCAGAAGTATATGATAAACGACAGGTTGCCACTTACTCTTTTGAATATTGATTCACTGATTTATCTATGTCGTTATCAATGATCCAGGGAGTAAACTGTATATAAATACAGAACCTTCCGGTTCCTAACAATTGTCAGCCAAACGAGCAAACCCACCATCCCTATACTGTCCAAACCCCTTATGCAAGAGTTAACCAGCATCTCCATTCTTTCATCCCTTCACTGGTAAACTCTGGAACAGTCTTCCTTTGCCTGTATTTCCTCCTGCGCATGACTGGACCTCTTTCAAGAAGAGTGTATCAAGACACCTCTCCATCCGAAATTGATCTCTCTTTTGGCCACTCTATATCTATCACTATATGAGCGCAACAGTTAGCGGGCTTTTTTTACATCTTTTTGTTGCCCTTGAGTTGCTCTCTGTGCTGTAAAAGAAAAGGAAATCTTATAGCAGAGAGAACGGGGCGGCCAGGGTTCAAAATAGTAACTGCACCAGCCTGCCATCTTCTCTCGTATTTCGTATTTTCTTCCCGCAAAATACCCACTCATTCTGCACTTCCTTATCGTTTGCCCTCTCTGGGAAATAAAATACTGGAGAACTCCAGGTAGAAGTTTGTTTTCTTGCCACAAAACCTGCAAGAATAACATCGAGAAGGAAAGTATGGCGTCGGGACAGCTTGGATGACTGAACTCCAGGCCGACAGAAAGAGATAGGTCAGCTCACCCGGTCCGTCCGCGCAGATGGCCGGGGCTAAAGAGTGACGTGATCTCTCTCGCTCGCTATTCCACCCTTGTTTGCTGTACTGTGTGGCGAGTGCCATTACGTGCTGTGCTGCGTGCTGGTTATTGTCTGCCAAGTATGTTAGCTGCTAGCAGTGGTTTGCTGAGTGCCTGTGCTGATTGCTGTGCCACCACGTGCATCGCTGGAGAGGATTAAGTGTTGCCCTGACTTTTACTACCTCTATCTGCCTGTACCTATCCTCTCGACGTAGCACCCTGTAAAACATATACGCACATACACAAAACACACTGTTACACTATTTCCGCCATATTTATCATATATTTCCAGATTCCACGCCAACACCACTCCCTCACAGGTGTGGGGAGTGACCTGCCTTGACCTGACCCGAGTATTCCCCTGAGACACACTAATTCTCTTAATTACCCCCTCATCTGCGTCTCTTTCCCTCTCGTTCCTCGCGTTTCGCTCCTCCTCCCCTTCTCTCGCCCCTCCCTCTCCCTTGTTCCCCCCCTCTCTCTTTCTCGCCACCTTTCTCTCTCTCTCTCTCTCTCTCTCTCTCTCTCTCTCTCTCTCTCTCTCTCTCTCGTACCCACTTCCCCTTCCCCCCTCATTTCTTTCCATCCCTCCCTCTCTCCCTCTCCCTCCCTCCTTTCTCCTTTCAGCCCTCCCTCTCTCTCCCTCTCCCCCCCGCGCCTCAATTTTTTTTATCCTCCCTCTCCCCTTCCCTCCCACGCCTTCTTCCTCCAACTATCTCTCTCTCTCTCTCTCTCTCTCTCTTACTTAATCGCGAGCGCGACCCTCTGACCCGAGAAAAAAAAACACTACTCACTTGCTCTCTCCTCCTTACCAAGATGGCGCTAAAGAAATGTTCGACTTGCACAGGCAACTTCTCAAGCCATTTCTTCACAGGACAATCGACCGTCTGCAAGATCTGCCTGTTGAGACAGCAGATGGAAACCAGAATCCCTTAACAGGGCGAAAGGCTGACAGCTGGCCAAGAGAAAATCACCGAACTAACACGTACTGTTGAAACCTTGCAGGAGTTTATCCAGGCCGACATCGTCGCACATGCTGCAGCTGACGCCTCATCGCCCGCCGCACCTGCTCTCCATGCCCAGCCACCTTCCGATGAATTCACGTCACAGGGGAACGGTAGAGCTGCACCTGACGCTGTAGGCTTCACCCCCGTGAGAGGAGGAGCCAGACCCGCCCCTAAAGCCATTTATCCTACTCATTGCTACAACAGAGTTGACATACTGGAGGAGGAGGACGAGGAGCAGAGCACCTTCTTGGTTGGGGACTCTATGATTCGCCATCAGGTGGTTGAATTCCGTGGAAGAGTCCCCCGTCGTAGGCGTAACTACTGTTATCCCGGAGTTGGAGTTGACGACATCACAGCTGCCCTGGACGAGGTCTCCGCTGAGGCTTTTAATGACTCACTCTTTGTTCTCCATACAGGTACGAACGACATCACCACGACCCGGTCTGAGGAACTGCTGGACAAGTACCGTAGGCTCATCCAGCAGTATAAGTCTAAATCCCCTAACATTTTTATTTCATTAATTCTACCACGGACGTGGAATGAGAGCGACTTCTTCAGCAAGGCCTTCAGCCTAAACAACCGCTTACAGACTCTTTGCAGAGAGCTTGACGTTGAGTTATTTAACACCTGGGACCATTTCTACGGCCAGAGTAAACTCTTCCACAGGGACGGAATACACCTGTCCCCAATCGGGGCAGCCAGATTCGGAAGGCTCCTCAACGACGCATTACGTGACACCCGATCAAAAAACCGCTCTCAACCACGTCCCTCCACCCCGACCACGTAAATAGACGCCATGCATCGCAATATACGCGTAACCACGAACCCGCAAGTTCCACCACCTATATTACCAAGTCTCAAGATAACCTAGGAGTCCTTAGTTTCAATGCGCGTAGCCTAAGAAACAAGTTTGATGAACTGAGATGTCTTGCTCTGACAGAAAATTTTGACGTAATTGCTAGAACCGAAACATTCATCGACACCACAAATATTGATTTAAGTACAGAATACAACATAGATGGCTACAGACTCTTCAACAAAGATCATGTAAACCGTAGAGGTGGTGGTGTCGCCCTTTTTGTCAAAAGCTATTTGCAACCCACTGACAGAACACCAGGAGACAGTAACGTTGAACATTTGTGCGTGCGAGTAAACATTGCAAAGGTCAATTTAAATATATATGTCACCTACAGGCTTCCGAGGCAATCACTCGAAGAAGATGCGGAAATATACAGCGTTTTAAGGCAGTCACTTAATAACAGCGACTCACTGATATTAGGAGACTTGAACCTCCCCCATATCGACTGGGTGACACTGTCACGTACAGAAGGCGAGTCACATAGAATGATCGAATTTTTAGAAAAAAATTATCAACGCCAAATGGTTTCTGAACCAACTCGACAAAATAACATACTAGACCTTGTTATAACGACCCAAGATAACTTAGTCAGTAATGTCATGGTAGTAGAACACCTCGGTTCTTGCGATCATAAATTAGTGCGCGTCGACATTAGAGCTCAAACATCAGTGAATGAAAATAAAGTAAAGGTGCTCAATTTCAAAAGAGCTAACTTCGTAGAAATCCGACGAAAACTAATAGAAATCCAACTATCAGATGACGGCAATGTAGAGGACGCCTGGCTATGCATTAAATGTCATATACTCACTCAGCAGAGCACATTCGTCCCTTTGTGTGAGAAGTGAAGTAACACTAATAAAAGCCCACCTTGGTTTAATAGCGAAATTAAACACTCAGTCAAGGAGAGAAAATTGTTTTACAGGCTAAAGAAAGAACAAAGCACGCCCGAAAACATTAGACTTCATCATGATGCCAAGCGACGAGTAAAAAGATTAGTATATCAGGCAAAGCGTAGACATGAAGAAAATATTGCGGCCAACTGTAAAAATAATCCGAAATCATTCTTCAGTTACATAAACAACACAAAGGCGATCAGAAGTGGAATTGGTCCCTTAACAAACAGTGACGGTGCACTAGTGACTGACAGCCAACACGTTGCAAACCTCTTAAACAATTACTTTTCCTTGGTGTTTAATACTAACAGTCCTCCCACCATTACCACCAACACCAGTACTAATGTAAATCCCGAGCATGCATTGCCTAACTTTGAAATAACAACCGATGAAGTCCTTAAAGCCCTCCAATCACTTAAAACAAATAAAAGTCCTGGACCTGACAAAGTTCATCCTACACTGCTTAAAGAAACAAAGAGCGAAATACTCTCCTCCCTCACAAACGTATTCAATATGTCCTTGCGACAAGGAATCGTCCCTTCGGATTGGAAAAAGGCTAACGTGACACCGATTTTTAAGAACGGAGACAAAACATTATCAGGTAATTACAGGCCCATTAGTCTAACTTCAGTTGTAGGCAAGCTACTTGAGAGCATAATTAGAGACAAAATTGTGAGTTACCTTGAAAGCCACTCATTAATTGGGGACTCACAACATGGCTTCCGAAACAAAAGATCCTGCCTATCAAACCTATTGACCTTTTATAACGACCTCTTCTCAGTTTATGACGTAACCAAATCACTTGACGTAGTCTATCTTGATTTCCAGAAAGCGTTTGATAAAGTCCCACATCACAAATTACTTTACAAATTAAAGCAAACAGGTATTGACGGTCAAGTACACCAATGGATCGCGAATTGGTTGAGCAACAGACAACAAAGAGTGGTGATTGACGGATTTAACTCAGAGTGGGCGCCGGTCACTAGTGGCGTCCCTCAGCGCTCGGTTCTTGGCCCAGTGCTCTTCATTATTTACATCAAAGATGTGGATGTTGGACTCAATAATCGCATTAGTAAATTTGCAGACGACACAAAGATTGGTAACTGACGAAGACAGGCAAAGCCTCCAAGAGGATTTGCACAAAATTTCAGCTTGGTCGGATAGATGGGAGATGCCCTTTAACGTAGACGAGTGATAGGTCCTTCAAGTTGGAACAAGGAATAAGAAGTTCGATTACGAAATGCGCGGCGTTAAACTCGAAAGCGTTCAACGGTTTAAGACTTGAGGGTCAAAATCGCGTCAAACCTCAAAAGTGCTACTTGCCCTATCAAGAAAAATGCAATCAAGTGTATTTCAAACAGCATTTTTGGTCGATTCCTGATGAACGTGGCCAAATATAGTGAAGACATAGATATTGTCACCAACCGCGAAAATTTCTTGAAGCTGGCCCGAAGTCCTTACTTTAAACGCGTTGTACCTCTCAATGATGGTCATGTAGTTGTAACTCGCCATAGGAAATATTCACGAGTGAATCATCCAAACTACATTGGCTACTACATCCAAGAGCTGTCCAAGCTGCGACTATATGATTTCTATTACAATGTGTTGAAGGCTCATTACGGAGATCGGGCGAAACTAGTGTATTGTGACACTGATTCCTAAGTAACAGAAATTGAAACTCTTGATCTATTAACAGAGTACTCGCAGGAACCCTTCAAAAGCTATATAGACACACGTAATTTTAGCCCCTCACATTCCTTGTACAGCACAGACAACAAAGGAAAGCTTGGATTTCTCAAGTCTGAAGTGAGGGAAAGAACCAGCTCAGAATTTGTAGGTGTAAAACCAAAGTGCTACTCCATCCTCTTGGCAGACGGTGACCGGTTGAGTTCAGCTAAGGGCGTTCCAAAGTTCATAAAGAAGAAAATTGCTCATCAGCGATACAAAGACGCCCTATTCCAGAAGCAAACATTTACCTTTGACTATCAGGGATTCACAGTGCGCAATGGACGAATGAGTACAGTAAAATATCCCAAGAGAGGGATATCTGTAGTTGAGGACAAAAGATACTACATTAGCACCTTGGAGTCACGATCTTACGGTCATCCTGATAACTCTATAGGGATAGAGGAGGGAGAGAAGGAGGAGGAGGTAGCCCAGATCATGACACTGTCAAACGAAGAAAATTTGGAGGAAGGCGATGAAAGAGACATAACAGAAGCGAGACTAGCCGAGGTAATGGGTGGGCAAGAGATCGGTGAAATGGGAGAACAAGAAGAAACCTATGAGTTGTGGGGAGAACGGGATGTGCTGGCCGAGCAATATTTTCCCTTGATAAAACAGGTAGAGACGGATGATAACATGTTAATGCTAGCCGCGGAACAGGAAGAAATAAATCAAATGCTCTCATCATCCCCCCTTGAATATATGCTAGAAGATACAGACTTTTCAGAATAAATTGTAGTTGTTTATAAGATAAGAACTGGTGTGAATGTTGTATATACTGTTTATAGAGTAAGAATTTGCCTGCTATTTTTATGTTAAATATAAAATATATGTAAATATATTCTGTATATAGGACTAATGTTGGGCCTACGATATTATAAAATTGCACATGATGAATCTGGAATCATAATTTGACCAAATTCCAATAAACATTGAGTTTGTTTGACTTGTTTATATGTCATTTATCAAAAAAAAAAAAAAAACGGATGAAAAAAAACAATAATTGTCTTAAAATATATTCGATTTGTGGAAACATATGAATAAAACGCTTTTATGTTTCGATCCGGCTCATACATAAAAGACTGCCCGCCAAATAAGGCGGCGGCGGCGGCGGAGGCAGCGGGCGCTGCGACGACAGGATGCGACAGGATTGCGCGGGGCCCGGGACGGGGCGGGGGCAGTACGGGGTAGTGGCGGTGACGAGTGAGGACCTGTGAGTGGAGCCAGACCTCTGATTTAAGCGACTAAGGAGGGTCCTCCTGCCCATATGGTACGTCCAATAGCTTTAAAATCTTAGTATGTTATTTGTTTATGTAAATATATGACATTCTGTGAATTTCATGAAATTCGGGTGAAGTATAGGGGAGACTCATATAAAGTGTAATTTTCTTTTTTTTGTTTCACATACTTTATTTTTCAGTTAATCGCTGTGAAAAAAAAAACATAGAAACTTTGTTTACATATCTACATTTTGTATTTTTAAAATTGTGATATGTTGTTTTGTCTTCGAGCAAAAAAAATTGCAATTTTTTTTCACTTACAATTTTCTCTACTCTGTGTCCCGTTTTCTTTTTACATTTTTGAAATTTCATAAATACAAAAAAATGCCCTTTAGTTGTAGTTTTAGTTGGTACCAAACAAAAGTCGGACAGACTTTTTCCTGATTTTGTGAAATTTTTTGAAGTGTAAAAAACTACTTTCAGAGATATTGGCTCCTAAAGATTTTTTTCCATTCTATCCATGTCTTGCCATTTGTATTTATCTGATTGGCATGAAATTTTCACATATGATTGTGTATACCTTGTTGACTTACTGGAGAATGCTAAGGCATCTGGTCCCCCTTTATAAAATAAGTATTACTCATTCGCAGGTGAGGGTGTCAGAAGGCGCCACTTTCCTCATTGTAGAAGAGGTTACGGTCAAGGTATTCCTGCACGACCGTCCTGGGCACTTCTGTCTCGCGATGAGTGTCTGTAGCTGGTAAAGCGACACGGTGATGAAAGTTGCGCTTGTATCAGAAGGAGGAGGGTTCAATTGAACACCTCTGTGCAGAATTTGTTGTTGGAGCTGCAGTGATGTTTCATGTGGCAATGATTCTGCAGCTGGTGGTGATGTAGGTGGTGATGAAGCAGGTGGTAGTGGAGAAGGGCGTGATGAGGTACTCGTTGTAGGGAGTGGCGAATCAGCTGGTGGTGGAGCAGGTGGTGGTGGTGATGAGCGGCGGGTGAGCGTGGCAGGGTCACGACTAGCTTCATAAGCTCTGAAACTGCTCCCTTCCTGGTCTTGGCCGCTCCATCTTGTTCAATAATCCTTCTTCACGTTGATGGCTCTCTTACTACTCAACTTGCGTTTGTACGTCATTTCTAAAGACCTTTATTTGGCTGGAGTACAAACGAATAGGTTGCGTGCCCTTCCCCGTTGCTGTCTGGGTAAGGACTGGCTCCACCACACTCCTCTCCTCAACTCACACCCTCCTTGCGATCCGGCACGAAAGGAATGACAGATGACAAACTTTACGGAGAAAAAAAAATATTCTAATGCAAATTTTACGTACGTACAAGCACTGAATGATACAGTGTGTGCTGGCGCGCGAGTCAGGCTATGACGCAATTGCGCGGGCCATTTAAATATGGCTTCCAGGGGTGAAGGGCTTTAATTTTACGAAAACAAACCTCATCACATTGCAATTTTGGCTATCCCGGCCATGCTGAGCGAAAAAATACGTATTTGTCCGATTCTAAACATATTCGTAAAAAAAATACCCTTAGTCGCCCCCCTTAAGCGTGGTATACAAACCCCCCCCCCCCCCCCCCCCGAAAAAGGAACTAGAAAATTATTTATGTTTAGAATAGCTTCATGGAATGTAATACACTTCAATATGAAAAAATCAATAAAGTCAATACTTACTTTTTATGAACACGTGTTAAATGTTTGATGACATACGGGCATTATAAACTTGCTGTAAGCGAATCTCATCACGTGTTCATCATTCCTCGAATATTCGGTCTTGGAAAACTCTATACATATTTTTTCAAGAATTTCTCTTACACCCAAGTGTGAAACATTGTAGGCAAAGTACATGGCATAAGCCCCGCACACATCGCTTCGCGTGCTTTGAAGTCGAAATGCATTTTTTTACATACTGAGCCCGGGGCAATCAATATATTTAAAATGATCAGAGTATAATTTTGGATCGAGAGCATAACTATCTAGGAACACTGCCATGCCCGGTTCATAGTAGAGACAAATCCAGTGTCCCATTTCTCTTTTAGAATAACTTGGTAGCGTATTGACGATGCACACTATAGGTTTTCTATATCGAGGTATAGAGTTTACCTCGTCTGCCAATAACACGCCTAAAAACAAGGCTTGCTTTCCTATGTGCCCCCTCAATCCTCTTTCAATATCCATGTTGTTCATCGCATAGCCGCTTCAAGCGCGTACATCACACTGCAGCCGTCTTTCAGAGTTAACTGTTATTATACCCACTGTTTCGCCAAACAGTATCAACAGACGGTTCTCGTTTTCTCCCTTGCTTAGATTCAAGCTAAGTCTAAGCCCCCCATTCATTTCAACGGGCAAATTATCATTCAAGTTTTCAGCACGCAAATCAAATGTGCAAATCATTGCCCCCTTGCCGAAAATATCCTTTCCGATTAAATGGTCTTTGTGAAAACCAAGTGCATCCAATGTACGATGGTAGAGCTCAGCATAGTCATGAGGGAATTTACTAGGAATATTATACATGGTTCTACCATTAACACTTAAGCTTATTTGACTTATATCACCGTGGCTCAAATACAATGGATTTAGCGTATAGTCGCCAGAATGAGCTTCCATGCTCGTTATAATAAGCGAGAGTTTTTCCGGAATAACATTACCCAACGGTTGATCATACGTTCCTGAGGTTTGGTCTTTGGCTAGCACATAGGTTTTCAAGAGGGTTTTGGTAAATGTCGATTTTAAAAGATTCCCTGTGGGGAGAGACGCGTTCAAAGCATGAAGTGCATTAGGATAAGGAAACAGTCGCGTATAAAGCAGCTTGGCTGAATCTATATGCAGACGAATGTTATCGCCAGTTGGAGAATTTAGCAGCCATGCATTACTAGATAGTTCCATTCGGAGTCTAACCGAAATACCATCGAGCAAGTAACTGTCTAAATAACTTATATCCAGAAGAAGCGGGGTACAGAGTCGTATACCGTGAGTCTTAACCCGCTTCATAAAGGTCTTGTGTTGCGCGCTGGCATTGTCAAAGTATTCTGCTGTTACTTTGGAAATAAAACCATTATCTGGGATGGTAATATTAGCATTGGCTCCAATTGTATTCAATTTGTTGGGCGACAAGGTATTCAGCATTTTAACGTATGACGTGTACCCATAAAGTACATTATTGTCAATAGCTACATCTCTAAAAAAAACATTGCACTGATTTGAATAGGCTGTGCGCGGTATTATTTGTAAATTCAACATGCTGAGCGTCATCGAGAGGAGTAGTATTGTCTGGCTTAGTTAAGCGTAAAGAGGTGTGCAACACCAATTTCTCCAAATCAATAAAACTGCCAAGTGTTCCAGGAATGAGAAATTCTATATATCTATCGGATAATTTCGTATTGAATCCAAGGTTAGTAGGTAAAACATCAGCATCATAACGGGAGGCAATCGTTGTTTCCTATAATCTCATATTGTTGGGGCGGGGAAACAATTCACTAACACCGGCGGCATATTGCCCCAGGGGAGAACGCGGGTTCCCGACACCAACCGCGCTGGTGATGCTCGCCATACTGCTCTAAGTTCAACGATGATTACTACTGGGTAAATATGTCCTTTTTATAACACCTTTTCCTCCCGACTCGCTTGACTTTCTTTTTCCCGCTTCCTCTAGTCAATTTCATTGCAGCTTGCTTTAAGGAATTAATTCCATGCTTTTTTATAGAGCTTTTCAAGTTGCTTCCCTGTGAAATATCATCTAGAACATTGTTTCCAAATGTTCGAGCTGAAGGCACAATGACATTTTTCACTAGGAAAGGGAAAGCTCTTTTAGCGAGTCCTGCTAAAACCGAGAATAAACCCCCGCCTCTGTGATAGCTTGGTTCATAAGAAAGTGTGACTATATCATCAATACCACTCCCTCGGGATGATATCTGTTTGCCATTCGAAAACAGGGTATGATATTCTGTTACGGAAGGAGGGATGAATGTAACCAGCATGGTGGCGGCGAGGAGACTGTTTTTTCAAATGGACAACATTCCTATTAATACAGCAAAATGTACTCAAATATTCAACGCGATCGGATATGAAGTAAACATGTAACAGGGTATCCTTCTTCGAAATGCATAGGACGACCTTTTTGATCTGTGAGTTTAATAGAAATCGAATCAATTACTTTGGATTTAAAGGACTTATATATAGTTGGATGCACGCCTTTTGTTAGACCTCCGGAGAGCGAAAAGGCATCAAGAATATTTACATTTTTCCCTACATACCTAGAGGGATTGACAAGGTCAGTGTAAATGTGAACACACTGTACATCACCATTTCTCAACAGAGGGGCTTGACCATGTCGCGGAATAAGAACGGTTTGTGTTTGTTCTTCATGTGTACCCAAGGAAGAAAACACAGCATAACCTAAGTTGGGGACAAAACCGAGAACCTGGGCCAGTCGCGTATCAAAGGAAACCTTAATAAATACAACTAGTGGATGATAACCATTGTAGGAGAACAAAGTTAAATGATCATTTGTTGAGCTAAATACCTGAACCTCTCTAGAATACGCTAGTAAATGGTAGTTGTATCCATCGACCATCTCCTTTAACAATGTCCTTATTATACCGTTAACACACATCAGCAAATACCCAGTGTCATTACATAAGATATTAGCATTAATAGCCTCTGACAGTGTGCGTCTTTCAATAGCTTCTGAATCTGGTGTTGGTTTTATACCACATTCAAGATGTATACTACACTCTGGTTCACCCGGTTTAACAACACGTTCAGTAGACCGACTTCATATTCCACGTCCTTGTCTAATGTTAGAGTTTGTATTAGTAAAGCTAGTGCTGGAATTGGGGTAAATTTCCCCATCCGCAATGCTGGTAACGTATATATGATGTGACTCCATTTAGAGCAAGCAAGACACTAGCAAAAATATTATAATTATTTCATTATATAGAGGTAGACATGACGATATGCCAATTACATATTGAAGGTAAATCATACTAAACATCATTACATTGTTATTTATTGACATATTTTACATTTAGTGATGTGCATAATTATTGGGAAATTGTCTGGATCTATAGTTATTTAGGATCCACGTCGACTACAGCACCGTCCCGTTTTCTTTTCCATTCGTCAGCCACAGCGTCGTCCTCTGTATCCACCAGTTTTCTCTTCCTGTTTCGCTCGGGAGACACAGATAGATTTAATTTTGTTTCAAGCTCATCGCAGGTCCACCATCTGTCCAGGATGACGCACGATATATTATGCAGTTGGAGTTCATCCGCAGCCTCTTGGAGATGCGGTTGGTAGTCAGCTTTCCACAACACGTAAAGAATTCCAGCGCTTGCAATATTGTAGGG
This sequence comes from Eriocheir sinensis, assembly GCF_024679095.1. Classification (NCBI taxonomy): domain Eukaryota; kingdom Metazoa; phylum Arthropoda; class Malacostraca; order Decapoda; family Varunidae; genus Eriocheir; species Eriocheir sinensis. The sequence goes on from NW_026111720.1 coordinate 291,818, forward strand.
GAAGACGACACTTGTAATGTTGCTTTTAATCACCCATTCTACCAATTTTGTGATGGACTCTTTAAACCAGCGGAGACGGTTATCATAACTGTCTTCCTTTACCCCACGAATGAAATTTTGATCTCTTGACGTTTGAAGATATCCTTGGTTTATAGGGTTATTTTCCAGTTCGCGGCCAGGAGCATATTGAGTTAGGATACACGCCACATAAGGAAGATTTTCACTCGGAGGATAGCGAATATGCAGACTACCGGGAATACCACGATCTTCCCAGCGACACCTGTTCAGTTGAGAGATCGGGCTTCTTTCGTGGTAGAGATTACTGTGCGGGTATAATCCATGTAGGCGTCCAGTAAACCCCCTCTTTTCGTAGCAGGAACTGCAGTTGAGGGAAGAAACGATGATGGTCTTGTTGTTGCGGTAGATGTCATCGCCAGGAGAACCGTCTTTGTAGTTGAACACGTAGGCGTCCGACATGGTGTCCTCTGGTATACTGGTGAGTGATGAATAGTACCGCTTCAGCTGATGGCGAGGGACGAGTAGGGGTGGGCAGGTACCGGTACCAGTACCGGTATTAACGGTACCAGCTAAACGGTACGGTACCGGTACCAGATTGCTCGGTAACGGTACCAGTTGCTCGGATTTATTTATTGGATCTATTGATAATTCTTCATGTCCGATTTTTTTTTTAGGTTGCTAATAAATATTGTTGTTGTTATTAGACTATGATCGAGTACATCCATAATAACTATACATGCTATTTTTTTATCGAAAAAATAAATATTCACTTCATTCAGAGAGAGAGAGAGATCACCACTTAGTAAGTGGATATCTCGGTGATATGGGTAGTGGGTACTCGATCATAGTCTAATAACAATAATATATATTAGCGTTTTAAAGACTCGTGGGACTCACTAACTTTTAACCCAAGACTTCGTTTTCTTTTTACTTGCCACTGTTAAATTCGTATGACTCGTTAACTTTTAGAGAGAGAGAGAGAGAGAGAGAGAGAGAGAGAGAGAGAGAGAGAGAGAGAGAGAGAGAGAGATCATATTTATCCAATAAAGCATTAACGAAAAAAGTTTGAATCCCTTGGCGAGAGCTTCTGTCTATAAAGAATTGCATGATGAATTATATAAGATGATTAAATATTGGAGGTGTAGCAGGCGAGAGAGAGAGAGAGAGAGAGAGAGAGAGAGAGAGAGAGAGAGAGAGAGAGAGAGAGAGAGAGAGAGAGAGAGAGAGAGAGACAAAATGGTGGGAACTTGGGGAGACGGTCAGCGGGGCAGTGACTCAGCGTCTACACACAGGGCTCATACCACATGGAGGCGGGCGAGCACCGAGCGTCACTAAGATCCTAACGGCAATGCGCAGTGCCGAGTGATCATTAAGCTTCCCGGAACCCAAGTGATCATGATGCTTCGCGGTACCAGTACCGATATCAGTTATCGATACCAGTACCGGCGAGTGATCATTAAGCTTCCCGGAACCCAAGTGATCATGATGCTTCGCGGTACCAGTACCGATACCAGTTATCGGTACCAGGTACCGGTACCTGGTACCGATAAGGTTAATGATCACTCACCGGTACTGGTATCGATAACTGATATCGGTACTGGTACCGCGAAGCATCATGATCACTTGGGTTCCGGGAAGCTTAATGATCACTCGCCGGTACTGGTATCGATAACTGATATCGGTACTGGTACCGCGAAGCATCATGATCACTTGGGTTCCGGGAAGCTTAATGATCACTCGGCACTGCGCATTGCCTTTAGGATCTTAGTGACGCTCGGTGCTCGCCCGCCTCCATGTGGTATGAGCCCTGTGTGTAGACGCTGAGTCACTGCCCCGCTGACCGTCTCCCCAAGTTCCCACCATTTTGTCCTGCTTTCCGTTTCCATCACAGCTCCCGTTTCCATTATTATATTAATTTATTTATTTATTGGAGTTACTGGATAATTCTTCATGTCCGATTCTTTTTCTTTTTTAGGTTGCTAATAAATATTTTTATTGTTATTAGATTATGATCGAGTACACCCATAATAACTATACATGCTATTTTTTTTTCGAAAAAATAAATATTCACTTCATTCAGAGAGAGAGAGAGAGAGAGAGAGAGAGAGAGAGAGAGAGAGAGAGAGAGAGAGAGAGAGAGAGATTTACATAGATTTACATAGAAAATTAGACCACACAGACCCCATGGTACAGACTAGGTGGTCTGTCCTTAAACCTAAGTGATTTTACATTAATCAGAAGGCTCCTAAACGTTGCATTTCTACTCTAGTTGATATTAAGTTGAAGGAAGAGAAAGTTTTCTTTACAGGAAATTTGTTTGGGAATTTCATCAGAAGACATTAAGAAAAAAAAACCTCCTTTGGGTACCGGTACCGGTACCGGTACTAACGGTACTTGAGTTTTCGGTGCCGGTACTACCGGTACTCAAATTAACGGTACTTGCCCATCCCTAGGGACGAGTAGCGAACCATCGTCCCATCTGCTCTCTCTTATAAGCCCGCTCGGGGCACCACCGTGTCCGAGCGTGTTCGTCCTCGCCTCCGGCATTTCTCCATGACGTCGCCGTTCCCTCTGTATAAGTCACGCGTCCAACGCGGCTCAGTATCTACCACGTCCATGATTCTGTTTCTTTCTTGAATCACAATGTAGGACTGCACTAGCACATTGGAAAAGCGGATTTAATATGGAACCCATCTGTAAGTTGCCAACGATGGTTATTTGGTGAAACCAGATCCCTGAAACTTTTGCCGTACGCGCGTATTTTTTATTTCGCTAGGTAATACACCCGTGGCGTAAATTATGTGTTTTATATCAGCAATGTCAGCAATCGTTGGTTTTTGACTTGCATTAGAGAGTAAATTCAACATGTACAGGATATTGGAGGATCGAACAGAAGACAATAGGTTGCCTCGGCTATCCCATTTTACGATGGGATTGTCTTTTATTCGTTCTAGCATCATATTGACGTATGGCACGTCGATACTTTTAACATGCAGAGGTATTAAATTACTTATTTCAGGATTGGAGGAAATCTTGTTCTCCCTAATCCCTGTGACTCTAAGTTGCACGGTTGGTAGTTTTGTGGTTTTGTATACACCAGATCGCGATATTTTATTTTTTTTGTAAGTTTTCTTTCTTACAGAGCGAGATGACGGGTTCAATCTTGTAGGAGTGCTTAGTGTTGCACCATGGGACGACACGACAGGACTGCTGCTGCTTGTTGGCACATGTTCAGAGACCGGCATGTGATCGGGATGGGTCGACTGCGGGTAGAAACACGAGTGGCCGTTGACCCCCGGACTCGTGGAGTTGGCGCATTTAGGCTTAATACCCGTTAAAACACGCTCAGCGGTAGACTCGGGAACAAGATCATACGTGCGCATTATCCAAATAATTTTCCGATCAAGGAAGCGGCAATAGGTAATATAGCAGCTAATATATTACCACCCCGTCTCGATGTCAATATAAGTCTTTTCTTATGGAGAGGAGTTTTCTTTCTAGCTATGGCACGTATGTCTTCCCGATAGTTACGTAATTTCTTGATAACTTTGTTATTGAGAGTAAGGTGCTTCTTTAACAAACTGGAAAATATTTCAGATATACAGTTCAATTGTTCTCGAGCTGCTTGCTTAATAGCACGGTTTCTATCTTTTACTTTTAATTTCTTCAAAAGTAAGACAAAGTTTTTGTGTGCACTGAGGAGTGGTGTCTTTTTACGCATTTTCTACAATATCATTAGCGTCAATCCAGCTGTTGAATGAAGTAGGGTATCCCAACCACGATACAAAATACTGCTTTTTTCCTTTAATTTTTCGTGAACGCAGTATTTTAATATCGTATGACTCAGGCAGAGCGCTTAAGACGAGCTCTGGCGCGTAGAATATCCCCTGTATTGGTTCTCCAGACAAATCTTCTAAGAGGTAAGTTCTTGGGCGATTCTTGTGTTTAATTGATTTTATGCGAAAGAGCTCGTGAGTATTTTGCTGCGTGTATCCTTTATGGAATACAGAGGAACGAGCACTTCCAACAAGGCGAACTATTTCCCCAACTGCCAGTCGAGGACTGATGGAAGACGCTGGTTGCTTCGGGTTTTTATACATTGCGTGGAATTGCCGTTTGATTGCAGATGGGTCTTTTAAGTTATGAATATCAATGGGAGTTTGTTTGTTCTTCAGTCCAGAATGTTGTGAGCGGTTGTAGGCATTGACCATGTTTTGCAGCTGATCAATATATCTTGAAGAATTTTGAGACGTGATGAACTTGTAGATGCGTGCTTTCAGTGTACGAATGGCCCGCTCTGCCAAGGCTGCTTTGATCTCACTTGAGTACACACTGTACAGCTTAATGCCCCGGGAACATAAATAGTTTCTTACTTTTCGATTCCAGAACTCTGTGCCCTAGTCGGTGTTTAATCTTCGTAAGCCTTCAGAATCTTTATTTTCCACCACTTGTTTAAAGGCCACGAACATAGTATTTGCGTCTTTATTCCGACACGGGACAACTTGCATATGTCTAGAAAATACGTCTATGCATACTAACGAGCAGCCTATGTTATTATTTTCCTTTCTTATATGTCTCACGTCTGCTAAATCGGCAGCCATGATTACTTTGGGTTTTGAGGATATTATCTTTTGCCGGGGATTTTTTTTAGTCTGTAGCTTATGCAATGTATATGTTTTATTGCTTCTCAAAAAGTTGAATACGTCATCACGTGTTATTGCCGGATTTATACTTTTTGCTTTCTCCCATAATTTCGCCTGAGAGCTTAAACCATAGGGTTCGTTATGTTGGGAGTATAGAGCGTGTAAGAGTTCCTTCTTCCTGGAGTTCACCATTGGAATACGCGTTCACCTGGGGGTTCTCCAACAATGTTTGAACGAAACTGTAGGGATTCAGGAGTATTTATACCCAAATCAACAAGAAGATATCCATAAGGACGTGAATATACGGCATATTTATATATATCTACAAACTGGTTTGCCTTCTCTTTTCCGAATATTGGTTTGCCCAGAGTGTGAATTTGAGATAAATCGCGCTGTCTTAACAAGAGGAAATGAGAACAGTTCAGGCTAATATTCCTTGCATGCTTTCCACCCATATATAGATTTTGAGTGACAAATATGCATGAAATATTGTTGTGCCGTTCGCGAGTAAAAGCATCAACCACAATTTTGTTCCTTACAGCATCAATGAAAATATCGTCAAGTACATACAATGTTCCTCTCTGATCAAACGTATCCTCGTTGGCAATTGGATCAATTATTTCAGACGACACTATAACTTTAGGTCCTATTTCTTTATTTCTTTGAAGAGGATGAAACGTTAAGCCACACATGATAATTTTTTTGAACTTTTTCATGATACTTCAGTATAAGCTGCTGTACAAGTTCCGATTTTCCAGAGTTGCTATATCCTGCAACTATTATGCACGCAGGGTATTGGAAAATATCAAGAAGGTTCTCTGAATATGTCTCAGCCATAGCGGAAACTCTATTAATGATGGTAATTATTAAAGTATGATGCTTATATAGCACATAATATGTATGTGTGTGTGTGTGTGTGTGTGTGTGTGTGTGTGTGTGTGTGTGTGTGTGTGTGTATACAACAAGAACAAGAACAACAACAACAACAATAGCAGTTACCCTCACTTTGTGTATGCCCCCACTTCCGTCCCCCCCCCCCCCCGCTGACCACCCTTTCTTCCGTCACCTCCCCCCGCTGACCGTCCTACCCCCGCTCCCGTCACACACACCCCGCTCCAGTACCCCCCGCTTCCGTACGCTAGCCCGAGAAGGGAGGAGGAGGTAGGGCATGTGAAAAAGTGAAAGATTGGAGGGGGGGGGTAGGGGGGGTCCAGCTACCCCCTCTTCCGTCACTCCCCCGCTGACCCCCCCAACCCCCACTTCCGTCACACACCCGAAAAAATACCCCACTTCCGTACATTTGTTACTACTCCCTGAATATGGATAGCAACTGTGCGGGGGAGAAGAACTGGCGGAGACGATACAGAACGCCCAACCTCTAGGAATCAAGATAGGTTGCATAAGTCAAGCGAATTGTAACCTGAATATCAGCATCAGAGAGGAGTTGGTAGCCTTCTCTTTCGGACAAACCGCAATAGCTATCACGAAATATTTTTGTGTTGTGATTTACTCGGAACTGGTTAATTATTTTCCAAACTAACAACCTAATACAGCGACAGTATATTTAAGTATATCTATCGTATACATATTTACATTAAAAAGTAACTTGTGTACGTGTTCATTACACATATTACACATTTTTATTTTACTTTCACTTTGTTAGGCTAAGTTAGTTGGAAAATATAATCAACCAATTCCGTGTAAAATATAACATACGAATTTTACCTGATAGCCTATGAAGTGTCCTCTGCAGTCTGTCAGAAGGAGAATGTTTCCAGCTCCACACTGATGTTAATGTTTCTGTTACAACTCGCTTTACTGCTGTTATCTGTCTTGATCTTCTTTTGAACTGTTCATTCTCATCTGCTCCTTACTTTAGATGGTAACGTACAAAATGAAACATTGTATCGTCCTTGTCGATGTGATCACCATGGTGCAACACAACACTTGACCATATTCACAGTTTACAGAACTATAGGGCACCCAAGCCAAATTTGCACTTTTCTTCGTGTGCACACACTCACGAGCGGCTTACGGACACACCTAAATCCGTGGAGGGAATGTAAAATATTAGTAGGGTTCTTACGGGCCAAAAAAAGGCTTTCGCTCCACCAGACGTGATGCAAGTGTGGACATGGCCTTATCTTACGTAATTTAGGGCACTGATTTCAGAAATCACCCGTCCACGCATCCTTCTCCTGTCAGTGATGCGCTATTCGACAACATATGCGTGGATAGCCTTGGTTTGAGTTTTAAATTGGGGGGGTGGCGGGTGCGGGGTCAGCTAAGCCCCGCACCTACCACACACTCAATACTTCTCGCTTCCTCTCATGTGTCAGCTATTTACTACCTTTAAATGAATTTAATTAAATAACTGGATAATCCAATAAGGTCATATAATGTTAAGATTGTTTGGTATTTTAGGATAATAACAAATATTTTGTGTAAATACCAGGATACTTGACAACGTTGGAATACAACGGTGTCGTGTCCTGGTATTTACACAAAATATTTGTTATTATCCTAAAAACGAAACAATCTTAACACTATATGACCTTATTGGATTATCCAGTTATTTAATTAAATTCATTTAAAGGTAGTAAATAGCTGACATATGAGAGGAAGCGAGAAGTATTGAGAATGTGTGGCAGATGCCGGGCTTAGCTGACCCCGCACGCTCCACACCCCCTCCCGCCCGCCAGATTCTCCTGGAACGTCTATAATCAATATATATATATATATATATATATATATATATATATATATATATATATATATATATATATATATATATATATATATATATATAACGGTAGCCGTTAGGGCCTGACGGCTACCGTAACTGCAAAACCGTACTCAATATATATTTCACATAATGTTCTTTTAGTCTTCCTCGCCCCCGCCGACATGCTCGTGAATGTGGAAACCTTGGTAGGTAAGTGAATAATACTCATTGTAATGTTTACACACACACACACACACACACACACACACACACACACAGACGAGCGCGCGCGCGTTTCCCATCCCCCTTCTTTCTGTACTTGTTTCGTTCGCAAAGTTTTCTTAAAATGTAGTTAGAATATGTAAATTTGCAGCCTTACGGCTACCGTAACTGAATAAACCGTTTTATTATTATTATTATTATTATTATTATTATTATTATTATTATTATTATTATTATTATTATTATTATTATTATTATTATTATTACTATTATTAGTAGTGGTACTACACACACACACACACACACACACACACACACACACACACACACACACACACGGGGAGGCGGTGGCTGAGTGGTTATCGTCCCGGAGCGGCGCTTCGTGTTTGAGTACTGCCCACCGCCACAGCTGGGATTTTTCAGGCACCGCTGAGTGGCTGTCGTAAAGAGCTCTAGATTTTCTCTCTAAAGAGAGGCTCAATGATGAGCTCCGGGAGGCAGCATGAGCCAAGCAAGAGGGCGCCACTATGAACACTTGCCTACGCCATAACGGGCTGGGCAGACCATCAGGTCCCACTGAGACAGCTTACCGGCGCAACAGGCCGATACGTAAACACACACACACACACACACACACACACACACACACATACTTTGGTCCTTTGTATTCTCGATGCTTTATCGGTAAACATCGGATATATCTTTATTCTGCAGTAAAGTGACTCATTATTTTTCATTCCCTGGTTGTTGCCTTATTCTTCTGTCGTTCTTGCTTTTAGATCTTATTTTTTTATGTATTGTTGGAAAACTTTCGGTTACTCATATTGTTACCTCGTTTCCCCAGCAAACACTAAACTTACACTTGCTGATTTTTTTATATTTTTTTTGAGGAAAGAAGGCAAAAAAGAAAAGAAAAAAGAATGAGAGGCCAGAAGAGCGATCTCGGAAGTAATGGTGCCTTGATATTCTGTTGAAAAAGTTCAAGCCGTAGGCAGGAGTAAATGTAGACGGAGGAAGGCTGTTTCAGAGTTTACCAGCGGAAGGAATGAAAGAATGAAGATGCTGGCTAACTCCTGTGTGGAGGATTTATAAAGAATAGGGATGGGAGAGAGTAGACAGTCGCGTATTGCTGGGCCGAAGGTAGGGGGAGGCATGCAGTTAACAAGTTCAGAAGAATAGGTAGCATAACACATATTGATAAAGGATAGAATGATTGCAATGAATGTATATTTTTTAAATACCCCTCTTAATATAAAGAATATGTGAAGGAAGACAAATTAATATGAAAGAGTAACTGGGTGTCTGCTGTGGATGTATAGGCCCGCGCACCTGCTCCCTTCCAATCCCTATTCTAGACCTCTGTATATCGACCATATTTTTTCTCTCCCCCCCTAGTCCTCACTGATCCTATATTTATTACAACCCATCTCTTCTTTTCGTGCTCAATTTCTGCCCTTCAACAACATTCTACGTATTACACCATATCAGTTTTTATATCGAGCCATATCGCCCCCTTCTCGCTCATACATCTTTTATCTCTCGTCGAGCTGGGAAAGTCTCTCAGCAGATATCCATAATCCACCCATCTCCCCACTACTTGATCTTACACACCGTGCCATGCATGAACACTCAGGTAATTAAGTGTGACATTTCTCTATCTTTTCAATTATGTACATATGCATATAAGTAAAAACCTGATTTCCCGCGTTCTGTAAAGGCGATGACTCTCTCTTCTGCTGCTGAGTACAGAGGAATGTGAATTTTCACAAGCATCTCCCCATCCGATTCCCATTGGTTCCGCTCTTCCAGCATGAGGGTGTTTGATCTCCCACCTCAGTCATCATTCAGCTCTGCAGTTTACGTGAGAGAAGGGGAAGCAGGACGGCAGCAGCACAGCATAAAAAAAACACATCCTGTGTAGCATCATCAGGGAAAGAGCAACGTGGCGGGAGAGGGCAGCAGGGGGGAGGGCATGCGCCTTTCTCCTAGCAGCGGCCCTTCTGACCACAACCAATTTTCGTGCAAATAATAGAAGGAAATTGGTCGTACTGGAAATGATTTGTGGTGAAAAGACTTGTGGAGAGGGCTCTGGATTGTGTGCCGCCATTTGCTGAATCACAAAGAAAGAGAGGAAGTAGCTGGGGAGGGTGTGGGAAAGGAAGTGGTAGAAATTTAGGCATGCAATACGCCGATAAAGATAGAGAGAGAGAGAGAGAGAGAGAGAGAGAGAGAGAGAGAGAGAGAGAGAGAGAGAGAGAGAGAGAGAGAGAGAGAGAGAGAGAGAGAGAGAAACAAAAAAGGATGTTACAAAATACTGAAATATAATGACTGCACCATTCCTGCCGTATTATTAACCTTCATTAATTTCACGGAGCCTTACTGAGGGCATGGAAAGAGTAAAACAAAAAAAATGTTATAATGCCCGTGTCAGTGAACCCTATACTATGGAATGGACACTTGCCCCAGCCTTTTCATTAAGCCGCGAATTTTGGAAAATCAACCGCTTTGGTGCGAATCGCCATAACTCCCTTATTTCTGGGGCAATATAAAAGTTTTTGGTATTACTCGACGGCAAAATGAAAGTGCTATATTTATCAAATAGCGACCGTGCTCTAAAACTGATTCGAAAGGGTAAAAAATCGAATAAATTCGCAAAAAAACGACTCTGAAATCAAATTATTTTTGAGTTCCCAACCTTGAAACCCACTCATTTTTTGAGAATTTAAAAAGAAAACGTATTTAACAAATGATTTAGCCCTGCCAATGTGCTTTTCAATATGGTGCATAACATTTCCCTACTCCCGGTAGTTTCGTCGCTAGAGCTCGAAACGTAAACACTGTCGAGAGCGATTTTGACGAACTCCAGACACTTTGCCGTTTTTGTCTAATGTGACCTTGCTATTGCCTCTAGAAGGCTGTAATTTGTCATGTAGCCCCTCTTGGCAATATAGTTTGCCCAACTCGAAGTATTTGTTGATAGCTCGATTCCACGTTCGTCGTCGAGCCGTCACAATATAGCTTGTTTTTCGGCCCTTTTGCCGCGATTTGGACAATTCTTAGTTTTTTGCTTATAACTTTTTTTATTTATTTAATGCTTTCCAATTTTTTTTTCTGATGATTAATATGTAGTAAAAAAGCTTTCATTTGCCACCAAGAACGCCTCCCTAGCTTCAGTAGTTTTCGCTCGAGCTCGACCAGAAATTGCGACGAACATTCGCCGAATCTGACTCATTTCACGCGCCGCGACGAAAAAACTTTCTGATGCCACAAAAATATAATATATCTGCATACATATTCATATATGAACACTTCAATATGTTGACTAACTTGTATTAAAACCACTTTAGGATATTTAAATAAAAAAATTACTATTTTCTTATAATCATTTCACAATTAAATAACCTATATTAAGCGCTTTATTATACATTTCTTATTTTATTTTTAGTATTCAACCATATTTCTTCCCATTTATGAATAATGTATTTAATTTGCTTTCTTTTAATACTATATATATATATATATATATATATATATATATATATATATATATATATCAATATATATATATATATATATAAAAGATATCTAAAGAAAAAGTCACTATTTTTTTTAATCATTTCACTATATTAATCAACCTATATTAAGGGCCTTATTATACATGTTTTTTCTTATAATTTTAGTGAAATACGTTTGAATACCAAAAAAAAAAAAAAAAGGAAATAACATAGGGGAGGCGGTGGCTGAGTCGTCAGAGTAACGGCTCCGTGTTCAGGAGGACGCGAGTTGAATCCCCGCCCGGTGCCACCAAGCTGGGATTTTTCAGCCGCCGCCGAGTGGCTTAAAACTACCCATATGCTGTCCAGAAGACCACCTATCAACCCGGACTCTAGATTCTAGGATCAAAGATGAGCTCTGGGAGGGCAGCATGAGCCAATGCAAGATGGACCCACTATAAACACTCGCCTGCGCCAGAACGGGCTGGGCCGACCATCAGGACCCACCGGAAAGAAGCCTTGGACCGACCATCAGGATCCACCGGGAAGAAGCCTACCGGCGCAATAGGCCGCAATGTAAAAAAAAGAAAGTATAATAAGGCCCTTAATATAGGTTGATTTATATAGTGAAATGATTATAAAAGAATAGTAACTTTTTTTATTTAGATATCTTAAAGTGGTTTTAATACAAGTTAGTCAACATATTGAAGTGTTCATATATTAATTATTATACAGATATATTATTTTTTGTGGTGTCAGGGAGGTTTTTCGTCGCGTCGCATGAAATGAGTCAGATTTGTAGTGACCCTCTAAATCTTCCCGTTTTCTTCACCTTCATCTCTTTAGTCTACCCTTTGACTCACCACGTTCTCTTTCTCTTCCACTCATCACACACTATTCCATTTCCTTACATCAACACATTTCCAAAATATTTCCTTCTATCGCTATGGGTCACTACATCATAAATACCTTTACCACATCAACACCAATGTTATGATAAAGTATCTCAAACATATAAGAACACCAGATAATCAAAACTGTAAATACTACCGTATATCAATTCCTGTAAATAATTATTCTCCTATTATAAAACATGTATATTCTCGAAAATAAACTTCTTCGATAATGGAGTCACCACCAGGTTCTCAGTTGTTTCACTGAACCTACTCAGACGGCCTTAACGGAATCACACGGCGTAATACCAGCTATAACGTATGCTGTCTAGAAAACACACAAACATAAATGTTTGGTTTTCTCTGTAGCGGCCTAAGCTGCCGCTACAGATTCGATGAATGTTCGTCGCTAATTCTGGTCGAGCTCGAGTGAAAACTACTGAAGCTAGGGAGGAGTGCTTGGTGGCCACTGAAAGCCTATTTAATACATCAGAAAAAAAAATTGGAAAGCATTAAACAAATAAAAAAGTTATAAGCAAAAAAACTAGGGCGTGTCCAAATCGCGGCAAAAGGGCCGAAAAACAGGTTATTTTGTGACGGCTCGACGACGAACGTGGAATCGAGCTCTTTAGGTAGTCCCTCAACATTGTCCAGTAAGAGAGTATTGGGCTAGAGTGTGCAAGTTGCTGCTCCCACATCTCCAAGCTCAGGTGGGGACCAGAGGTCTGATTGCAGCTGGTAAGCATACCCTGTCCTCTTTGTGTGTTTCCCTGCAAGGAGGGAGGCAGCAACACCTGTGTGCAGATGTTGGCCTGATTAAACATGCGCTCCTAACCGGAGCCGGCCAATAGCTTGCCCCCACACTCTTGTGACGCCATCTCAACATGGAGGAAGCCAATGAAGCAAGCCATCTTTGTCTCCCTGACCAAAAAAAAACTGCGTTGCCTTCTTCACCACAAGCATAGAATGTTTCTGCGTGGGCATAGAAGAAGCCTTCTCATAGAAGACTGGAAAAACTCCCACAACAGCCCTTGGCCTGATATCGTCAGGCTGACTGTGAGAAAAGAAGATAGAATATGTCACAGGCAGTTTTTGTAACTCTCCCTGATTTTGAGTAAGGACTCTTTGGACATGGTCAAGTCATCCCTTTTCAGGGACAGTTGCTCGAGGGTTTGCAGTACACACTGACTGGGCTGTACCATCTTGCACTGGTGGTGGAGTTATATCCCCAGCATAATCATCAACGTAAGGCACAGCAGATAATTCTTCTGGAAGTTTGATTGAGGCATCTTCCATGTTAGCGAGTGACAGAGGAGGTGGGTCTACTCCCAGGTTGTTGGCAGTGTGGTGGTTTATGAGAGAGATTGCAGTGCCATGTAGCTCTACACGACCTGATTCGTCTATGTTATCAACTCCACCTGTAGTGAACATGTTGATACGGATGCAGTAACATTAGGTTCACAGGAACAACTCTCACTTCAGACTCTGAAAAGGAAACAACGCTACAATATAACACCACAAATACATTTTTCATCATCAAAAATGTTAAAAAAAAAGATATTACGGATGAGTTTAGAACAAATAGTGACTGTGATATGACGCTTTTCTTTTTCATGGCGGCCATATTGGATTTTGCGGATACCGACCACTTTGTATGCGATGGTTTTTGAAATCTCCTAGGTCATATCTATCACCATTCGAAGTTGCAAAAACTTGTAATTCAAGTGCTCAATTTTGACAAATTCCCTCCCCACCTAGACAAAAACGGCAAAGTGTCTGGAGTTCGTCAAAATTTCTCTCGACAGGGTTTATGTTTTGAGCTCTAGCGACGATACTACTGGGAGTAGGGAAATGTTATGCACCATATTGGAAAGCACATTGGCAGGACTAAATCATTTGTTAAATAGTTTTTTTCTTTTAATTCTCAAAAAATGAGTGGATTTCAAGGTTGGGAACTCAAAAATAGGTTTTATTCCTAGTCGTTTTTTGCTAATTTATTCGATATTTAACCCTTTTGAGTCGGTTTCGAGCCCGGTCGCTAATTGAAAAATATAGCCCTTTCATTGTGCCGTCGATTGATACCAAAACCTTTTCTGTAGCCCCAAAAATAAGGGAGTTATGGCGATTCGCACCAAAGCGGTTGATTTTCCCAAAATTCGCGGCTTAATGACAAGGGCGCCGCAAAATCAAAAGAGTAAGCCGTCCATTACTTGAGATGTCACTGCCCGTGTTGATATCATTACCCTCTATCACATTTATTGACCCTTACCCGAGGCATGGAGAAAGCAACATAAACTAAAAATTAATGTCCAAACACTTCCAGGTATAATAACCGAAAGGTTGAGTAAATAAATTTAGCCTAATATACACTATAAGGAAGTCACGTCAATATTTTCGTCAAAAAAGCAGTATGAAGAAAACAAAACAAAGAAGGATAATTTCGACAGAGTATACAATGAAAGCCATTATGCTTACCATTTTCATTAAATTCATGCCAAAAAAGGCAGCGTGTCATGTTTACAATACAAACCAACAAACGAAAAAAAGATGTTAGAATATGTTCAGAGGAGGATGACAAACATGATTCAGAGGGTGAGAAACTTACCTTATGAAGACAGACTGAAACATTTAAATCTCCACACTCTAGAAAGGCGAAAATTGCGAGGAGACCTGATCGAAGTCTATAAATGGATGAAGGGCTTCAATAAAGGGGATGTTAATAAGGTTTTGGTTGTAAAAGAACCAGGTAGGACACGTATCAATGGTTTTAAGATAGATAAATTCAGATTTAACAAAGACATGGACAAGAATTGGTTTACCAATAGAGTGGTGGATGAATGGAACAGGCTTGGCAACCATGTTGTGGGTGCCGATATCATATATACATTCAAGAAAAAGTTGGATTAAGTCATGGATAGTGAGGTAAGGTGGGGTTGAGAGTACAGGAGCTGCCTGTTATAGGCGAACCGGCCTCTTGCAGAATCCTTACGTTCTTATGTTCTTATATAATAGTAGTAGTAGTAGTAGCAGTAGTAGTATGAATAGTAGTATTCGTAGTTATAGTAGTAGAAGCAGTACTATTAATAGTAATATTATAAATAGTTAATACGAATACTACTTAATAGTAGTAGTTACTACTACTACTACTACTACTACTACTACTAGTAGCAGTAGATTTAAAATCGGTTTAAAATCGTTCGAAATTATTACTCCAAGATCTTTTTTTTTGTTTTTGCTGGCTTCAGAAAGTCGCACCCCGTTAATTTGATAATGAATACGATCGTTGTTGATTCCGATATGCATAACCTTGCACTTTTCAATATTGAAATTCATTTGCCACATTTGTGCCCAACTACTTAAACGTTCGAGATCAGCTTGGAAGTGTTCTTTATCCGTTGTCGTAGTGACTTTGCTGGCTATTTTTGGGAACCCTTCATGACTAGTGCACGATAGCTATAATGTGAGAAGGATACTCGCTCTCGCGATAAAGCCAAGAGAATAATGGCAAATATCCCAACTTCTAGACTACAATGTGTCCAGGCTGCACTAGAAAAATGAATTAATAACGCATGGAACAGTCGAATGAAGCGATCGAGAAGGGCGATGGCAGCACCTGGACACAGGTAGAGGAAGGTGCCGGAAGCCCCATGCCTCATTCTTTCAAGCCGCCTCGCTCCGTGTGGACATTCTTCCCTGCTCTGCTCAGCACGACTACCCTACCAGACCGGCGCCCACTTCTCTTTGTCTCACCGGGCGAGATGGGCGGCCGTGCTTGTGACGATTCCTAGCGCCCACGGGCTACTTTTCGTCTCCGGAGGTGGGATTCCATGATCCCCTCCCATACCGGCGCCCAAGATCTAAAGAAAGGGAGGTCAATTCAAGGTCGGCTCAAAACTCGTCCCATTCCGCGCATCCTCTCGAGGCTCCTCCTTCTGACCATGTGACGTAGAATAGGGTATACAAAAAAAGTTGACCGAGCAGGCAACCCCTCCAGTCACATTCACACCGCAACAAGTGAAGGGACCTGGCCTCTCTCTCTCTCTCTCTCTCTCTCTCTCTCTCTCTCTCTCTCTGTGCCCCGGTATACATGTGTGTGTGTGTGTGTGTGTGTGTGTGTGTGTGTGTGTGTGTGTGTGTGTGTTGGTATAGTACTTGTGTGTGTGTGTGTGTGTGTGTGTGTGTGTGTGTGTGTGTGTGTGTGTGTTGGTATAGTACTTGTGTGTGTGTGTGTGTGTGTGTGTGTGTGTGTGTGTGTGTGTTGGTATACTTGTGTGTGTGCATACTTGTTTGTATGTATGTGTGTGTATACCTGTGTATGTGTGTGTGGCGGAGAGGGTGTGCGGGTGGGCAGGTCTCCTGCTTCATTTTAGGAGCCGATTAGTGAGTAACTCTGTCCACATTTGCAGTGGGGTGTGACTTAATTAGCTAGGAGTGGTTATCAGTCAGGTGGGTGGATGCTGACCTTGGCTAAAGATCATCCCTCAGGTGGATGGGGCAAGTGTGGTGGGGGCTTGCTACATATACAGATATATAGGTAGATAAATGAATAAATATAGATAGATGGATAGATAGATACAGAAATATAGGTATATATTATGTAATAGCTTGTGTAATGCTTGTACATACTGAAGAAAAGTACAAGAGCAAATAAAATACTTCCAAAGCACATTTATGCCTTTTATATCCTGCACTAATAAAGCTATAAAATATACGGGATTTATTGGAAAACTACCAAGAACTCCAGTATGTAATAAAGGTTCTATTAATCTATGGCTAAGATGCTACATGCATAATATATGAAACTAGAAAGTAGTACTACACATATGCAAAATGTTGTTAATGATTCCTCTTCCTTTTACCTTTATTATTACACACACACACACACACACACACACACACACACAGAGAGAGAGAGAGAGAGAGAGAGAGAGAGAGAGAGAGAGAGAGAGAGAGACCACCTGACGTCACCTAATCTGCGCCTGAGTTGACCTCCCATTTATTTAGACCTTGCCGGCGCCCACTTCTCCCCGTCTCACCGGGCGAGATAGGCGGCCAGGCTCGAGACGAATCCTTGGCGCCAACTGGCTGCCTTTCGTCCCAGGTGGCGCGGGTCCTTGACCCCCACCAAAGACTATAAAAGAATGATAGGAAAGCTTCTATCTAAAAGCGATAAAGAAAACGTGAGGCAGATATAGACCAGCAGCGCCATCTGTTGGGCCGACGCCAAACTATATCAAGTACGTCGTCTGCAAGTGTACGGTCTCTTCATCTTCTTGTGACCTTATCGCTTTGTAGTTTGTATCATATGCGTAATCTTATTTTTGACATGATGTATGAACAATATTTATTTTTTCATCATTCATTATGTATTATATGATTATTATATGCTATCTTTCATCAGTGGTGGGTGGTATAACCACAAAAAACATAATTCATGAAGTGTAATTTTTACACACACACACACACACACACACACACACACACACACACACACACACACACACAGCTATTTACTTAACTAATTAGTGTATTTTGGACAAAGAAACAATGATATAAAGGTGCAGTTCAGTTGTATTTGTCAAAAGATATATATACAACAAATCTTTGCTGGCATGTAGATATATGGCACGCATTGTGCATTATAGAAAATGCATGAACACAGACAGACAAGCAAAAGAAAATATGAGAAAGAAATATTAGTCTCATAATTATACACAAAGTAAAGAAAGATGATAGGGCAGTAATAATCTCAAGAATATAGGAATAAGAATAATAAAGAAAATTACACATATAACAAATAGACAAGGGTATTATTATTATTATTTTTTTTACAACAAAGGAGACAGCTCAAGGGCACAAAAAAGGAAACAATAATAAAAAAAAGCCCGCTACTCGCTGCTCCTAAAAGAGAATCAAAAGAGGTGGCCGAAAGAGAGGTCAGTTTCGGAAGGAGAGGTGTCCTGATACCCTTCTCTTGAAAAAGTTCAAGTCGTAGGCAGGAGGAAATACAGATGAAGGAAGATTGTTCCAGAGTTTACCAGCGTGAGGGATGAAATAGTGAAGATGCTGGTTAACTCTTGCATAAGGGGTTTGGACAGTATAGGGATGAGCATGAGTAGAAAGTCGTGTGCAGCGGGGCCGTAGGAGGGGGGGAGGCATGCAGTTAGCAAGTTCAGAAGAGCAGTCAGCGTGGAAATATCGATAGAAGATAGAAAGAGAGGCAACATCGCGACGGAATTTAAGAGGTAGAAGACTATCAGTAGGAGGAGGAGAGTTGATGAGACGAAGAGCCTTAGACTCCACTCTGTCCAGAAGAGCTGTGTGAGTGGAGCCCCCCCACACGTGAGATGCATACTCCATACGATTGCGGACAAGGCTCTTGTATATGGCTAGCAACTGCGCGGGGGAGAAGAACTGGCGGAAACGATACAGATCACCCAACCTCGAGGAAGCTGATTTAGCGAGAGAGATGTGAAGTTTCCAGTTGAGATTTTGAGTTAAGGATAGACCGAGGATGTTTGGTGTTGAAGATGGTGATAGCTGAGTGTTGTCGAAGAATAGGGGATAGGTGTTTGGAAGATTGCGTCGAGTTGATAGGTGGAGAAATTGAGTTTTTGAGGCATTAAAGGACACAAGGTTCCTTCTGCCCCAATCGGAAATGATAGCAAGGTCTAAGGTTAAGCGTTCTGCAGCCTCCAGTCTGGAGTCGTGTACTTCCTGTTGTGATGGTCTTCTATTGAAAGAAGTTGAATAATGCAGAGTGGAGTCGTCGGCGTATGAGTGGACAGGACAGTTTGTTATGGAAAGAAGATCATTGATGAATAACAGGAAGAGAGTGGGTGATACGACAGAGCCCTGTGGAACGCCACTGTTGATAGGTTTAGGGTAAGAGCAGTGACCGTCTACCACCGCAGAGATAGAACGGCCGGAAAGGAAACTGGAGATAAAAGAACAGAGAGAGGGATAGAATCCGAAAGAGGGCAGTTTAGAAAGGAAAGACTGGTGCCAGACTCTATCGAAGGCTTTCGATATGTCTAGCGCAACAGAGAAAGTTTCACCGAAACGGCAAATATATATATATATATATATATATATATATATATATATATATATATATATATATATAGATATATATATATATATATATATATATATATATATATATATATATATATATATATATATATATATATATATATATATATATATATATATATACCTCCGAGATGGGGAAATAATGCAAATAAGAATCGCAGGGAAGTGACACTTCGACTTATCACCTGATGTTATTATATATACATCAACGGATTTGTAATATTCTGAAGATTTTTTGAGGAAAAAATAACAATGTAAAAAAAAAAGCAATCTGACACACCCATTTACATACCCAACGTCGACACTCTATGGGTTAACTAATTGCTCACACCAAACAACATCAGAAAAATCAAGTGCAACGATATCATGTTGATCAATTGGGGAAAATGAATTCAACCAGTCTTTGTGATGAGCAAAAAAAAAATCACCAACAAAGATGAAGGAAGACTTTCTATCATCCTCCTGGATATAAATAAACGAATTAAGCAGGCATTCATAAATATTATCATAAGCATTTGGATTTATATAAAGACTAAATATATAAAAATTATTAAAACGACTACACACTCTAATCACCATAAAATCATGGCAGCCACATTCACACTTAGTAAAACGAAAAGCATTAAAACCAACTCGCTTATACATACATAAGCCCTGGGCTCGAGGTACGGTGTTCCTCAGGAGTAACATTGGTCTATTAAAATTAGGAACAAGAAGCTCAGAGACATGTCGCATATATGATACAACTGTCTCTGAACAGCAGATTATGTCAAAATATGATGAGGCTACCACAAGATCATTTATATTACGATGAAGCCCACGGATGTAGCCGTAGAGCAAACGACAAGATTTTGGACGATTTGGACTAAGGTTGGTTTCAACATCACCAGACAGTATTATTATCATGTCAAGTAAATATAAACAGACGATAATGGAATAAAACACACACTAAAACTAAAACTAAAACTAAAAACCCAGAGGTTTTTAACACTCCCTGTCCACTTGGCCAGCTGGGGACTGGGGGTCATGACAATACTTTAAATAGTCATAACAATAAAAAAAAATAAGGAAAGACAGAGTGAGGACAGAAAAGGATGTAGGGCTGTACCACCCCAACGAAAGGGAAGTGGCTGAATTCAGGAATGATGGGCACACAATTATGGCTAGAATTCAAATAATCCACTTCAAGGATGCCGTTGGTAGTAAAACTACTCATCCGCCTTTGCTAAAATAGCAGGGACACCTTGAGCCCAGAGAAACATGAACACTTATGCGCCCTCTGAGGATAGACAGTGGCCGGTGGTATTCATGTGAGATTTAGGGGGTTATTTCCTCCACAACCAAGGTCTTGAAAACCCCAAACCAAGTAGGATATACCGCCTAACATTCCATACAATGCATAATCAAATCTAGCACATCCTTGTTGTAGTTCATGGGTGGCAGTGAATGAAGTCACAAATGCTTGTGCTATCACACCATGTAAAGGCATGCATACCTGGGAGTGCTAAGCACATGTCTTTGCCCAGCGACTTTCCTACAGCTGTGGCATATACAATTTCTTGCTTTTGTTTTAATCCAGTGCACATAATAAGTCTTGCATTAATATCATGACTAAAAGCACAGGCAAGTACAGCGATATCAATGTCTGAGGACTTTGTTACAACACACCCAATTCCACAAATCGGTTCGATGTGCTCAGCACCCTTGAGGATCAAACGTGAGACTCTTCAAGCTGCCAAGGAGAGCATTGGAGAGCGCCCGAGATCTAGGAGTGGCTTTGCCTCGGCGGAGACGCTGGAAAATACTGAGGGGAGTCGTGCTGCCTGACTTGCTGAGAATCACGACCAATATAGGGCTCTGTCGCGGAGGACTAGAGCTCTCCAGAGGAGAGACAAGGAGAGGTATGTCAGGGGTCTCGTTGAGGAAGTCGAGAGCTATTTAAATGCAAATGACCTCCAACCTGCTCACCGAGCTCTGAAGAATCTCCGCTCCAAGTCTCCCTCTCACGTGAGCGCAATCCGAACAGCTAATGGGTGCCTCGTGTCGGACAGGGATGGGCAGAGGGCTCGTTGGGCTGAGTACTTTGATAGGCTGTATACAGCGGACCCTCCAAGTGGGCAGTTTCCAGTTGCTGGGTTGCAGGTGGCAGATGCTGATCCACCCATCACCGAAAGCCCACCGAGATAAGAGAGGCCGTGGCAAAGTTAAGAGGTGAAAAGGCACCTGATACATGTAAGCTGGAGGTGAGGCCATGGTCTGCGGGTTGTATGTGGTCTTGACTGCCGTATGGTAATCTGGTACCATTCCTCCTGACTGGAAGAGGGGCTTGGTCGTCCTTATCTGGAAAGGGAAAGGGAACCGACTGGACTGCAACAACTACCGTGGTATCACACTGCTTAGTGTGCCAGGCAAGGTGTTTGCCCATCTATTGCTGATGCGAATTCGCAGCCAGCTGCTGAAACTGCAGAAACCTTAGGAGTCTGGGTTCACGCCTGGTAAGTCGATAAATGACCGTATTATAGCACTTTATGTACTGGAGGAGCGCCGACGTGAGTGTTGACAGGGGATGCTTCCGGCCTTTTTCGATCTCAAGAAGGCGTTTGACTCGTGCATCGCAAGGCATTCTGGGATCTGCGCCTCCGTGGGATTCCTGCACGGACTATTGGTTTGCTGACTGGCCTGTATTCTGGGCCTCTTTCCCATGAATGCGGGAGTGAGGCAGGGCTTTGTCCTTGCCCCATCGCTTTTCAACGTGTATGGACGGGGTACTAGGCAGAGTTGTGGACCAAAGTCATTGTGGAACATCCATTGGCAATACCAGGGTCAATGACCTTGTTTTTGCCGATGCTGCAGTAATCCTTGCGGAGTCGCTGGAGGTCCTGGTGATGTCTATCGAGGCACTGCACGAGGAGGCGAAACCCTTGGGACTTCAGGGCCCGGGTCCGAGAAGCGTTAGCAATGTTGTTAACTGAGATAGCAAGATTGCTAAGTTAAATAGCAATGTAAATAGTTGTTAGCGGCATCCAAATAACCAAATTATGACGTCACAACCTTGCTAAAATAGCAACTGCCTCAGAGGTGTCGTTAACAATAGTAAGGTCCATCATATTACACATATTTATGATTTTTGAACGTTAAAAATAAGTTTGGTCCTTGAGCCCGGGGGGAATTTTTGACATATCGGTACCAATCGAGGGGACTAATAATTTTTGGTATATTGGACTTTCTATGTATCTCTAGTTTATGTTTTGATGTGATAACCCTTGGTAACTGGCAGCTTAATGGGGGATATCGCTCCTTGAGTGGATACACCCTGACACAAAACCCGAATAATGCTAGAAAACGTATTTTGACAGTTATCTTGTCTAACATTACCAATGTTTTTTCAACAACCCAATCTTGTCACACATTATCCAAACCAGAAGTAGAGATCCATTGTGGTATATTATGTTTATACATTATGGCTCTAAAACCAATCCAGGTTATCCGAGCGCCACACAAATGTTCGGGCGTCGATAGCAAACCTCTTACTTTTTTTTCAGACTTGCGAATAACCCTAGGGATATCAACACCTTAAGCACGGCTACAAACAGCTACTGCACTTAATTTAAATGTCTGGCACCGCTGCTATATATGGGTTGCTCTTTTATATATCGGCCTCATCCAGGCTCGAACTCATAATCACTGGCACAGAATATCAAAACACTATCCACTCCGTAAACACATTCCACGCTTTTATGTGGTTGATAAAGACATCCAGACTCAAGCACAATTACCCACTAAAGCAGTAAAAACTGTGTAATAAACAGCCATATTTGTGTCATTCTGTCAAATTGCTCAAACCTTCAAAATCCTAACAATTGTATGTTGTAAAGTTTAATATAATTTTATAAAAGTTCAATTAAATGCAACTAACTTCCATAACTTTGACTCAATGAGTTCTAAAGAAAAAAAAATGTCTTCTGGACGTTCATTCCTCAAACTACTGTAAATGTTAAAAATATTGAGAGTTCCATATTCTGTTAGATATGCATCAATGCACATGTAACTAAAAAAAACACTCTAATAATCATTAGCATCATCCTCCACATCAGAGTCTGTTACATCTGCTTGTGGCTCGTCTTCACTGACCTGATTGCCACAGGTTTGCAGTCTGCACATGTATGTACACTTGACGCCATTGCTGAGACAGGTGCATGCCGGTAGTTTACACGAGCGTGAACACTTGCAAGAAAGAAACTGTAGCACAGCATCAGGTGCAGGGGAGCCACTCATCCACTCAACTACCAAATTCCCATCGTCATCGGTTGCCCAGCCATGATCAGTTGGGCTTGGAACATATGTTGAAGGCTCCAGAGATCTCCGCCATATGGCATCCTGATAATTTGCACGAAGTATATGCATGGAGAGGCAATCATTACAAGGAGGAAGTTGACTCGAGTCCACTTCTCCACGTCTGGCACAGAAAAATGGTAACGAAGGTTGTTTACCTTCGTTGTGTGGATACAGGGAAGATACATACGACAGGTGATCTCTTCCATTTTCTCTGAAAGTTCAGATACGATCCATGAGCGTCCAAGTTCAGTGAAAGCCTCTTGATATGTTTGGTCAGATTTCAACTGCTTGAAGGTTGTAATCTTCCCCCGGCCAGCGAATGCACTTACTGTGTCACAACCTGTGAAGGCATGCATACCAACAAGAGCACTACAGACGCTTCTCCCCAGTGCATTGCTGAGCTTAGTGATGTCAATGAACCTTGTCCGGGCCTTTGTTCCACACTTTTGGTACAATTGACAAGGAATTTTATCACACATCCCGATGTACGGAACAATCACATCTGTGTCCTCAGCAGTGACAATAAGTGATCTGTAGCCAGACTCTGCTGCATGGAAAGCATGAAGAAGAAGGCGGGTATCAGCTTCATCTTTTGATGATCTTAGCTCTGGTACCTCTTACCATTGCTCTCTCGTGTAATTAAAGCATGTCTGCTCACAGGTAACGTAAAGATCTTCTCCATGATTTTATCTCTTGTGTTGTAGGCCCTTCCACTCATCCACGATGAACCTGATCAGGGCTGTTTTGTTGGCAGGACTACACAGGAGCTTACGCCAATGCTGGATCTTGTGTCCAGGTGCAATATTCTTGAATTGGATTCCTGTATCTGCACCTCAGTTCACTCGCTCAGTATTTATGGTGGACATATCCCTGTAGACATCAAAGACGACATCTATGCGATGACTCTTGCACCCTTCATGTAGTACATGGGACAGGGCTGATTCTGCCAGCTGCAAGATGGTCTGTTCATTCCTTTTCAACTTCTGGACCAGTGCCATCCCATCAGTGATGGTTGCTGATGGTTCCTCAATTTCTTCAGCTGAGGAAACATTTTTATCTATCTCCCTTGCCAGAGCTGCTTTGTTGGTCTTGCGAAGTGACCCATCACCATTGGCTAAAGCCCAAGGTAAATGACCAAGTGGATGGGATAAAAAGTCGCTCATCTGAAGCTTTCTGCTCTCTGCACTGAAAACCATCTGGCCAAACAGTTTTCTGTCAGCCTTGAGCACCACCTCTTTGCCATGATCTTTGCTTTGTGGTTTCTTTATGATGTCAGTAGATGTTTCCAATTTTTTCTTTGTAATCTTTTCGTGAAACAGCATATATGTAATCTCTCCTTGCAAGCACTCTTGCTTGAAAGTTTGGTATGCCTCCTCCCCTATTTGGTAGGCCTCAAGCAGGTCCTTGGACACTTCTGATGGTACCTCTGCCGCAGTTGACAAACTGACTAGCTCTACCTGCTCAGGATCGAACGGATTCAACCAACTTTTTTCCATAAGCTGCATGAGGGATTGCACATCAGACTCATCTCTTCTTATTCCGGGCGGTTGTAAGTCTGAATGATGGTAAGCAGTATCATGTTGACCTATCATGCTCCGCAGTTGCCTCAGTTATCTACTGCTGTACTCTGATGTCAGACAGTACCTTGCAACAGCTCCAGCTTTCAGGCTGAAACCTTTCGTGCCTCCTGGTGTTTGAGTGTCTTTGTTGACGGTTTCCTCTATTGTTTGATCGACGGGTATACGCCCAAACGGGTTCTGACTACCAATCTGTACAGAAAAGCCACCCTGCATGAACTGGGCGCGGACTTCAGGACGTTCGATGGGCAGTCAAGACATCGAGGCATAGTAGCAGGTCAGGTAGCGGGCATAGTTCACCTTATCATAAGCAAAACAACAGGGGATCGTTTGCCTTCTTGCAGCAAGATGCAGCATCCAGTTGCCTTCTCTGGAAGCTCGAATCAGATCTAACATGATGTCCTTGTAGGACATCCAGAATGCTGAGAGGCTATGCCCATCCCTAAGTGACTGCAGATACACTTGGAACATATTCAGGATGTGTGTGCATGACTCATGCTCCAGCAGCTCTTGAAGTGCACTCTGAGATACATTGTCACGGAAGCTTACAATCTTCTTCAGGGTTTCCTCCAGGGTTTGAAAGTCTTTTGAATGGTGTTCCTCTAGCCAGTTAAGAAAGCTTTTCCAGGCAAGCCCCAGCAGTGCTTCATACACCAGCGTGTGCAGTCTCACTGTTCTGTTGTACTTGCGGCCTTCCATTACTGCATTGACTGTGCCTTCGGCAACGACACCAGCTTCAACACAGAGATCCCTAAGCCCTGCATCCTGAAATCGCTTGTCCATGATGGAGAGAAGATTACAGATTGTGTGGAAGACTCCCATCCTAATGACAATGCTCTTGAACTTGTGATGCTTCCATACAATCTCTGCGGCCTTTGAGAAGAGAGCCTGGTCAAAAACACAGACGATATGTTTTAAATGTAAGCCCTGCATGATGCTGAGAGTCTGCTCCAACACTTCATTCACAGTTGACATGTCTTGAGGGCAGGTAGCTCGCAGTGTATTGACACACTGTGATGTTATTGCGAACTTGGATGTTGAACACAGTCCAGGTACTGACGACCTGGTTCTCAGTGTCTGACATTCGAGCTAAAAAACATACATGGTTCTTGATTTTTGATCCCTCTAACTCACTTTTTCTGTCAACATCTCAAGTCAGTTTTGGAAGGTCCAGCTCGCTTACCAACATTGTACGTTGGTAGCATGGTTGGGGCTGGACTGATGCTCCTTTTCTTAGATTTTTTGACACCCGGAAGGACATTCATGGGACCTGCAACTCGTGGTTGGGCAGCGATACCATTAATTATGTGAGAAGTTCCACCTCCGCTCAGTGTTTCCTCAAGCCTGTCAATGTTGTCCCATGCCAGGGTCGTAAAAGCACCTGGATATATATATATATATATATATATATATATATATATATATATATATATATATATATATATATATATATATATATATATATATATATATATATATATGTAGGCAGAGGGATCTCATCCTTTGCGCGTTCCAACTTCTGGATACAGTGTGCTGTGTCAATCTCCTCGATCTGTGAATAGGAAACACAATGGCCTAGACGATTCAGTGTGCACACAATTTCTGTGTTTCCAGTCAAGGCCTTCTCGGCAAACGGGAGAAGTATGTGTTTGGGTGGCTTTATCTTGTCACACGTTATAGCAAATACAAAATCGCTGTCAAAAGAAATGGCAAGCCTTTGAATTTTCTCAGAAGAGTCTTGACACACACACTCTCCAGTAAACAGGGTGTACAGGAATTGAGTGACAGCTTCAGGAATGATATTCTGTTCTGTGTTAGGTGGCCATTGTTTGTTTACACCCTGGTTTTTTATCTGATTCCTCAGCTTCATTGCTGCCTTTGTTAACCCTTAAGCTGCGGTACTCCAATATAGTCACTGGGAGTGATTGCGCCAGGTTGCGAAAGTCACCATCGGTATAAAAATGTTTACCATTTGAATTATTGATACGTTTTCATCCTTAAGTACACACAGAAAATCATAGGTCGATAGCTACAACCGGCGGTATAAGGAACAGTAAGCAAATCATGCTACAGCTGATCAGCGCCCACGTGTGTGATGAAGTTTTTTTGTTACAACTCACTTGTATTTCTGCTCATAACAGAGGTAAGTTTTATCAATTATATTATTCCAATTGTCATAAACAATGCCTGATTGTAATATAAGCATATGTGATGTAAACACACGAAGATGTAATGGCGTGACCTTGAATAAAGACGGTTTTTAACTGGACACTTAACTCAAGAAAAGAGCCATTTTATCAAAAAATATGTGCGTACACACAGATATATATGTATAATGCATGTAAACATGTATAATTCTCTTTCTTTCACTCTCCTTCTCTCATTTTACAAAACCTAGGCTATACAAGTCTTTTATATTATTTATGTTACTAGGCTAGACTAGGTGTAGCGGGTGCTACTCCAGGTAGTTCAACTTCTTAGTTCAGGAGAGGGAGAACCAAACACGGTGATGCTCTGACAGCAATTGATTTATTAGTGATATATATATATATATATATATATATATATATATATATATATATATATATATATATATATATATATATATATATATATATATATATATATATACACACACACACACACACACACACACACACACACACACACAGCTATTTACAGGGTGCTACATTATCAGCATGGATCCAGCGCATAGACTTCGCGTCCCTTGCGTCGTGATTGGGGTGGTAGCGAAGCCCGCTACAATACTCCCCCCTCAGCAAAACGTCCCGTTGCACGGGAGAGGTGACGGCCCGCCCTGGATAGTCGTACAGGAGGGGGGTCGTCGTCTCGAAAGCATGCTGGCTTGAGTCGGTCGACGGAGACCCAGTCCTCGCTGCCGTTTATAAGAAGCAGGAAAGTTTTCTTCTTTCTTTGGATGACTTCGTAAGGGCCAGAGTAAGGGGGGGATGAGGGGTGGTGTCGGGGCGAAGAAAGACATGCTTTGATGAATGTAGATCTCGAGGGACGTAACGGTGATCTGGCGTCTTGTATGTTTGTTTGCACGGGGCGAATTTCCCGACGATGCTCCTGAGGCGGTTGATGTCGTTGCTCGTAGGGGCGTCTGGGAAGAATTCGCCGGGTACAACGAGGGGGTCGCCGAAGACCATCTCGGCCGGGGAGACGTCGAGGCCCTCCTTTGGGGTAGTCCGAAGGCCGAGGAGGACCCAGGGAAGCTGTGAGGACCATGTTGAGCTGTCGCATCGTGACATTAGGGCCGCCTTGAGGGTCCTGTGAAATCGCTCCACGATGCCGTTAGCTTCAGGGTTGTAGGCTGTAGTGTGGTGGCCTGATGTACCCAACAGCTGTCCCCAGGACGTCCATAATATTAAACTAATAAATCAGTTGCTGTCAGAACATCACCGTGTTTGGTTCTCCCTCTCCTGAACTAAGTCGGACTGCCTGGAGTAGCACCCGCTACATAGGCTGATTATTATAACTTGTCTCTTTCTTGTATGCATGTTCCCTGGGGTAGACTAGGATGATGATAACTATTGTATATTTCATATGTACGATGTCCTTTTTTATTACACATACAAGTGTTATAATACTAGTATATTTGTTTTCAAGATTACAAGGAAGGAAAAGGACTAAATTTCTGAAGACAAATGAAGAAATTCAAAGAACCCTTGAAGAACTAAGAGCATCAAACAGTGAAAATGAATAAATGATTGAGGAAGAAACCGATGACTGGCTGGATGAGTCTGAGGATGACTTCAGTGATAATGGTATGGAGTTAGAAGAGAAGGATACTGCTGCTCCCTCCACCAGGATTCCTTCAAGTAAGGAGCATATAAACATGATTTGGCATTGACTAAGTGATGTTACTTCAGAGAACCCCACTGAATTACATAACATGATAGATTTCACAGATAATCGTAGAGTGGTTGGCACTGAAAATCTCACACCCTATCACTGTTTTATAAAACTGTTTCCTGAAGATTTTTTTGAGCTTGTGGTTAGGGAAACAAACAACTATGCAGATGCCATGATAAATAAAAGGCGTCCTTTGAAGAAGAGATCAAGGTATAATTTATGGCAACCAAAAACGTTAGGAGAAATAAAAGGGTTTGTGGCAGTATAAATGATAATGGGCAAGCCCCGTTCACACTGTGCCGACTCTGGGCCACGACAACCCAGCGACTTTTCCATTTGACAAGTTGGTTCCCACGCTCCAAGAAGGGGGGGGGGGGGGTTATTGGGGTCTTGGTGTCTTGCCGACTGTCTGAGGCATTCGCCCAACTAGTTGCCAGCATGTCATGCTAACCCTCACGACTCCAGACTCCCGTCACGACGTCGGCGCAGCATTTGGCAACAGTCTCAAGACCTCTTTCAAGACATGCCCGACCCTTTCACATCAACACCTAAGACCTCGTGTACCCCAGAGTCGTGGGTAGTCGTGGCCCAGAGTCGGCACAGTGTGAACGGGGCTTAAAGAAGCCAACTTCCTGGCTTCATATTTTGGTGATCCTTTTTTGTTGACAAGAACTCCAGGTTTTAGAGAAGTGTTCTCTTGAGACATAGTTGATACGTTCTTGTCTGCATTTTGCTGATAATGAAGGATCAAACAAGGATGACAGGCTGTATAAGATTAGGCCAATTTTGGATATTGTCAGTGAGCTTTACACTGAAATTTACAAAAGTAATAAAGAGATCTCTAATGATGAAACTATGCTGAATTTCAAAGGTAGTTTGTTTTTCAAACAATATTTGCCCTCAAAACCATGTGCAAAGTGGGGAATAAAGGTTTGGTCCCTTTGTGATGCCCATACTGGATATCTGTTGAAGTTTTGTGTTTATACAGGTAAGGAAACCCCTGTTCAGCAAACTGTCAAAGGGGGATTGGGTACTAGAGTTGTTTGTCATTGCCGGAAGGATATGAAAATAAAGGTCATGTTTCATATATTGACAACTTTTACTCCAGTGTTGAACTGTTTTGTAAACTTAGGGAGAGAGATTTAGGAGCTTGTGGCACTGTTCGTGTCAACAGAAAAGGTTTGCCCAAAGAAATTGGGAAAACTAAGATGAAGAAAGGTGGTCTTCCAGTAATATGGATGAACAAAGAAAATAAAATGCTAGAATGTGCTTGGCAAGATACAGGCAAAGTAAATATGTTGTCAACAATTGGAAAATCAAGTGTAACATAAGTAACACTAAAGTCAAAGAAAGGAGATGGAATTGAACATAAACCATCTGTTCAGGTAAAATATATTAAATATATGGGTGGTGTTGACAAGTTTGACCAATTATGTGCAACATATTCTTTCAGTAAGATGAATAGGAAATGGTATCAGTTTTTTTGGCATTTTGTTATTGAAGTGGCCTTGGTGAATGCAAAAATTTATTAAAATTAACTCAGAAAGTTTAGAGAGACGGTGTAAATGGGTTGTTGGAAGGATATACTAGAAGGCCACAGATACATAAACATAATATATCTTCACCATGTCTTGGGCGGCTTCACTGGCAGCCATTCTGTTGCGTAATTTGAGAACAAAAATCATAAACCTAATTGCAGTAAAAAAAGTCTGCAGTAAAAAAAAAATAACAAATGAGCGCTTGCTGAGGAGCAAGGGAAAATGCAAGAGGAAACAAACAACTTATCATTGTGAAACTTGTCCTACCAAACCACCTATGTGCATTGTACCATGTTTCAAGGTCTACCATGCATAAAAAAAACAAGGAGTCATGTTAGTGTAAAAGCTAAGAAGGCAGTAAGTGATGAATAGATATACTAAATTTGTTTGAGTGTGTGTAAAAATATAATTGTAAAATTTATGCCAAGGAATACTGTTTTCTTTTTATATATTTGATACATTGTTGCAAATTTTATTTTGTTATGAATTGAATTTTAAAAGGATATCATTTCAGCACTTTTTTTCCGATAATAAATGCTATATCGTAAGAAATTTGTTTGATTTGCCGTCTTTCATCAAAGGAAACTTTACAAAAATGGTGCCTACTATACATCAATAAAAAAAATGTTTTGCACTGAGTAAAGTGTCGCAATATGGCAGGAACATCAATTTACAAGCCTTTTCTTTAGTTTAAGTCCCCAAAACAATGAAGTGAATGACGTATTTTACATTTTAGTAAAGATATATTTTATGTATTTTTTGCCAGTTTTCTAACAATTTTGGACTTTTTTTCAAAACTTCACACATTTTCTAATGAAAATAAATGCTATATATGAAAAAAAGTAAGGTCTTTTATCGATGTACAAGTCATATGAAGAAAATTGGTGCATTTTCTTTTTTTGAGGGTGTTTGACGCAACCTTGAAGAACCCCCCCAAAATGCCCTACCGCAGCCAAAAGGTTAAGACATCGCCTGAGTTGGCAGCCTGAGCTTCGAGTAGATCATTCTTCAATCGATGTGTTTGCGTGACAAGCTCATCCAGTGACAAGTTGTCTGGATAGACGAGAAGCTTTCTTTTTTTTCATTAGACACAAAGCAGAGTGATTTTCCCATCTCAGTTTCTAGTTTACGACGAACATGTTTCTTGGTTGATGGCTTGATCTTGGCAATGCCATGATAGTGCATCGATCTCTCAACCCTAGATGTCAAATCTGTCAATGGTAATACTTTAGGTTCGGGAATGAGTTCATTTCTGATATACAGGAACAGTTCATCATAGGACTGTTTCTCTGCTTCCTCATAGGCAGCATGCTCACATTGACTCTGCTCTGCACCTGCAACAGAACTTGCAGGAACTTCTCCTTTTGTATACAGTTTGTAGCAGGATTTGTGATAATGTCCCTCTGCAGCAACAAGGTCTCTGCTCAACAAAACTAGCATTCTCGTGTCCATTTTTTTGGTTGTTACACTGCGGATCCTGTCATCGTCAATTCAACACACTGAGTTAGAGAATCCCTTGTATTTTTCCCCTTCAGGTACTTGCTTGTCGCATTGCAGAAGACGCCTTTCTTGTCATATACTTTTGATGTAGCTGGTTCATCCCTGGATGATTTTCTGGGATAAGAAGTCTTTGCTTGTGCTTTCTTAGTACCTTTGGAAATTATGAAGTCAAGAAGTTTTTTCATTGTGAAAATGCTGCGACATTTTCGATGGTACTGAATCTGTGGTATCTGACCCTCTTCCAAGCCTTGTGATATGTCCAAAAGTGGAGGATGTTGCCTGATCTCTGCAGCTCTGAGCAAAGACTTCCATGAATCCAAGTCTTGTATGGACACCAAGGTGAGAGTGCCCTCTTCTTTGGCAGCGTAGCATATCCATCTCCGCTTGTTGGATCCATCATGTGCGGCTGAGTAGATCACAATTCTCTAGTCATCTGAAAATAAAAGCATAACGTGGAGTTTAATGCATTTTCGACATACCTATGTGTGCTACTAATAATTTGACGTCTGCTATAAATCAAATGTGTGTCAGCGCGTAGTTTCGTAAAACTCGTTACTCGGTCATTTACAAGACTGAAAAAAATACACAAAGCTGCTAAACTGAAAAGGTTATCACATATGAATGTACTTACTATGAGCCTATAAACATTATAGTACCACTAAGGTTTGGTCACTCGATATGGTTCCGATATGATACCGCCTGCTGAGGCTGAATGCTGCTCACCCCCCAGTCCGTCATGGAGTTTCTGTTCGCCCTGAGGTACGCTCATGCGCGCACTTAAGAGGGAATTTCTAAGGCGCTTTCGCAATCACCTTGATCCTCTCTCCCTAAGGCCCCGTTCACACTGTGCCGACTCAGCATCCGACGATCGTTTCTAGCTTTCCTTTCCGATCATGTGCGACCCTTTCACATCAACATGTCACACCCAAGACGAAGGTCGGTTAGCAACCTTCTTCTTGGATCCGGGCCCAGGTCTCCTGGTCCAAGACCAAGGTATAGGTGTTTGGAGGCTTTCTAGATGAAACAGTACACTCTGTTCATGCGTGTGGCGAGGACATTGAGATCTCGAAAAATTTCACATACCTTTGTAGAGTAGTTCAGAACAACGGTGTCTCGCCAGGAAGTCTTACGGCGGATTGTCTTGGCCCACGGTGTTGTGGACTCGCTCAGCATGAATATATGGCGTTGTCAATACCTGTGCAGAAGGATAACAATTAGGATTTACAAAAGTATTTAAAAAAGGATATAAAAAAGGACTTGGAGAGGCGAATTAATGTATTTGGTAACAAATGTCAACGCAGAATCATGGGATATCGCTACTTTGTGTCAAACCGGCGAATACTTCGTGAGAACGATTCGACACATATTAACTGCTTAGTCCGTCAACGCCAACTCCGGCTATGTGGACACGTGACACATTACCCAGAAGTTGATCCTGCTCATCGGGTTGTCTCTGTAAATGACAATCCTGAGTGGAGGAGGCCAGGGGGACGCCCACGTAG
The DNA here is from genome assembly GCF_024679095.1 of Eriocheir sinensis. Taxonomy (NCBI): domain Eukaryota; kingdom Metazoa; phylum Arthropoda; class Malacostraca; order Decapoda; family Varunidae; genus Eriocheir; species Eriocheir sinensis. The sequence continues at coordinate 325,236 of NW_026111720.1, forward strand.
TTCCTGGATTGAACAAGTCGATAGATCATGCCAGGAGATACTCAGGATAGGAAGGGGACCTGCATGGAGACTCGCCCAGAGGGGCCACCGGAAATGTCGTTGAGGGTGGGCGAGTCGACGAGGCCCCCGTCGTATTACCCCAATGATTGATTTCCCTAATACTCATTCCATGCAAGTGTTGAGAAGTGATGGAGCAAGGAAGCAACTCTGCCTCACTCCTGAATTACAGGGAAGAAGCCGGAAACGCCTTCCCCGCACTTCACAGCATTCTCAGTCCCAGAGTAAGGGCCAGTCATCAAGTCGATAATCACCTCAGGAATTCCACGGACCCGCAGAATTTTTCAGAGTACCTCGCACTGCACTGAGTCAAAAGCCTTCTTGAGATCGACATAGGCTACGAGCAGCCGCTGTCGAAACTCACATCGGTATACCACGAGAACGCGAATTGCTAGGACCCGGTCAGTTGTTGACTTGCCGGGCGTGAACCCAGATGGTTCAGGTCTCTGAAATTATATCATTATTATATTACATCATCAGCAGATGAGCCAGCACCTTGCCCGGTACACAGAGCATTGCAATACCACGGTAATTGTTGCAGTCCTGTCGGTTCCCTTTTCCTTTCAAAATAGGGACAACCAACCCCTTTTTCCAGGCATGAGGAATGGCACCGGTAGACAGTACCACATGTAACCCACGGACCATGGCTTCATCCTCAGCTTTTAACATGTCCCCGCTGATATAATATATCCGAACTGCCTTTCCAGACTTTAACTTCCTCACAACTTCTCTCACTTTCGCAAGAAAGGATGGAGTTTCGGCAATTGGTGGATCAGCAGCCGCCATCTACAAACCAGCTGGAAGGAGCTGTCCGCTTGGGGGTTCTGCCGTGTACAAATGCCCTAAGTACTCGGCCCAACGAGTCCGGTACCCATTGCGATGTGGATTTGGAACGGAGCATCTTTAGAGCTCGGAAGGCAGGTCTAAAGTCGTTTGCACTTTGATAATCCTCGACATCCTCAACGAGATCTCTGACATTCCTCTCCTTATCCCTCCTCACAAGGGTTCTAGTCCTTGGTGACGGTGTCCCTTATCATTCCGAGTCCCCCAGCCAGTCTGTCTGCACGACTCTCCTCTTTATTATCCAATGTTTCCCTCGGGATAATGCCACTCCTAGACCTTCGGTGCTGTCCAACGCCCTCCTCGGCAGCTTTGAGAGTTTCACGTTTAAAGGCATCCCACAACTCTCGAGAGTTCTTCAAAGTACCAAGCACTTCAAACCGATTAGAAACTGCCACTGAATATTCCCAAACACACGCTTAGTCCCTCAGTTTCTGAAAATGGAACCCTGGTGGGTTGCATCCTGATAATTTATTGGACCTGATGCGTATCCTCAGTATTGCAACTAGAAGTCCTTTGTCGGTAGTAGCCCCCGCCCACCACGGAACACTACGTAGGGAGGCTGATCGTTGGCCTATAAGCCCAACATCTCCAGGGGTAGCAGGAGAGTATATGCGGCCACTACCTGACACAGTGGCGGCCGTTTGGCTTATGGTTACGCAGCGTAGCCGACCGGACTCTCCGAGCCAAAAGAGGTCCCCCGCCTTGGCCGGAATAAGGGACTAAAGAGGTGTGTTGCTAGCCGCAACAAACGACTCGCTGAACCTCCAGGACTCCCGTCTCCTAGATTTACAAGGACTCCCCACACGGCAAACATGCGGGAGGACTAAAGTTAAGGGGGGACCCGACACCTGGGGGGGGGGGGGTACCCATGGTCAAAATATAGCATTTTACAAAACTGGTACCGGTACCTTGTCGATAACCAGAACCGAGTAGGGAACAGTACCGAGTAGTACCGGTACCTTATCGGTAACCATTACCGTTAAAGTACCGGAACCCTAACGGTACCCATTACCGTTACTAGTACCGGTTGGATAGTGACACGCTCGCCAGCCATGCCTGGCTGGCCGCGGACGGCTGTGGTCCCGTGGTGTGGAGACGAGCAAGGCGGCGGCCTTGCTGTTTTGCTGCCCGTCTTTTCGCCATCCGCCATGTTGCCCATGCGTTGTTGCTTCGATCCTCCCTCCCGCCTCTATTATATTATTAACTTATCGATAAAACAATTCTTCATGTCCGATGTTTGTTAAGGTTTGCTAATATATACTGTTGGTCCCTCAGTTTCTGAAGTTTCTGTTTCTGAGTTTCTGAAGATGGAACCGTGGTGGGTTGCATCCTGATAATTTGTTGGACCTGATGCAGATCCTCAGTATCGGAACTAGAAATCCTTTGTCGGTAGAAAATAATTTAGCACGTTACTGTCTTTTGGTGGTGGAGAGAGAGAGAGAGAGAGAGAGAGAGAGAGAGAGAGAGAGAGAGAGAGAGAGAGAGAGAGAGAGAGATTTGATTTGATTTGATTTGATTTGATTTGATTTGATTTTGATTTGATTTGATTTGATATGGTTTATTGACAAATTACAGTCAAATGGATGAGGCAGATTTCTGCTTGGACCCCTAAATTACATTTCCCTACTGTGGCGTACTCTTAAGTGCATAGGAAATAGAACATGCATATTGTTGGCATTAGGCAGTGCATAAACAATTCATTATTCTCACACACACACACACACACACACACACACACACACACACACACGTACACTTACTATGATCTTATGGGCTGAGTCGTCTGGTAGCAACCCCGTGTTCAGGAGGTTCGAAGTTCCCCGCCGCCATTTACCAAGCTGGGATTTGATTTTTCGCCGGGTGGCTAGTGGCTTCCACATGCTGTCCAGAGAGAACCCTCCACCAACCTGACTCTACTAGATTTCTAGATCAAAAGATGAGAGCTCTAGGGGGCAGAGCCAATGCAAGTAAGAAACTATAAACACTGCCTGCGCCAGAACGGGCTGGCTGGGATGACCACCGACCCACACCGGAAAGAAACTGTGGACGGACATCAGGATCAGAGGGAAGAAGCCTCTACCAGTGCAACAATGTAAATAAAAAAAAAAAAAAAAAACAGTCAACTAGGACCAGCAACACACAAGAACACTGGCATACACAAACTCATTACATATGATTTCCTCTATGATAGTGGTACAGCCCCTACATAATACAAATGAGTCTGTACATTCTTAAACACACACACACACACACACACACACACACACACACACACACACACACACACACACACACACATACTTACAATTTTAGACTCGGGGAGCGAAAGATTTGTATTTACAGAGAATTTCCCTAACCTTATTATTATTTATCATCCACACTATTTGTTCCTTGACATCGTGTATAAAGTTGTTTCTATATTTAGAGAGGGAGGGGCAAGTCAGTACATAATGGGTTAGTGTGTGAGAGTCGTCCTGTCCACATATGCCACATTTTTTAAATTCATCATTTACTGGGAGCCCAAGCTCCCAATAATACTTATAGCCTAGCCTTAGTCTCATCATAACGGTGTCATACACACTATCACCACCTCTGCCGTATGTGACGTCTGTGTGTTGACTCACGTGCATGTAGTGCTGGAGAGTTGGGCTGGAGTCATACATCTCCGCCCTTCTGAGCGATCCGACCTGATCCTGCCTTGACTTTATTATTGACCTTATTTGCCGTATTGATATGGGGCAGACAATGTCAATATGCTCTTTATCGCAAGTCGATTTTGCTATTTTGTCAGCCGTGTCGTTGCATTTAATGCCCACATGGGATGGCAGCCAGTACAGCTTGACATAATACCCTGCTGCCTTGACACTCTGTATTAAACGTTTACACGCTGTTACAAGAATGTGATACTCGGGCTTATTGCTGTATAGGGACTCCAGAGCCGATCTGCTGCCAACAAACATATGTACGTCTTTTTCGATAGAGAGAGTTTGTGTCACACCTAGTTTTAGGCTGGATTCACGCGAGCCACTTTTTAGTGGTCAGTGGCCGCCACAAAATAATGGTCAAAATAGAACACACACATCTCTATGGGTGCATGCACACGGGCCACTTTTTTTTGTGGTCACCACAAAACAGTAGCGAGTTGTGGCGGGCGGAGCCATTTTCCGACCACGCCACTGTGGCCGGCCACAGTGGCCAGCGATAGATACCGTTGTTTCAAATGGCAGCGTGCACACGAGCCACTATCGGTGGCCACCACCCTGCCACCCGCCGCTTTCCCTCTGTCTTGACACTTGAACACCTGAATTTTAACTGTCATAATGATGTATAAGTATGACCTTCACGCATAACTTGTGTTCAGGATATAATGGATAAGCTCATATACTTTCATAACTAATGTTTCATTTCGTTTCACAGTTTTGCATATTAATTGATTCTGGTATGGATTAATTACTGAATGTGGTAGTTTTATTTACCCGGAAGTAGAAAGGGGAAAATGTTATGTAACCGCAAAGACTGCTGAATTATGTCAATAAATTACATCTAATGTGACTTAATATTCTTCATGTTCAGTCTTATATTAAAATTACCGCAAGTCTCTCTTCTACTGGGACACAATTCCTCATGTTGATGTCCTGCCGTGTTATACGTGGACCAATTATTGTCATAAGATGATTAAACCTATCCTGTGACCTCCTGAAGTAGTAAAAAAATTATCGTGTTCTTTTAGCTCTGTAAATAATGTGTGGAATGCTACACGCAGTAGTTTATTGTAAAGTATATATGGAGTGAACCCATGGCAGTACTTTCTTCAGCGCTTTTTGCCAAGTGAGCACAAACAGCTGCTGTCTCTACGAGATCCATAACGCCACGTGCTGACCTCATTAGTGGCTGCCAGTGAGTGGCTCGTGTGCATGGTGCACCTACCCACCATTTTTCGTGGCGACCTTTTTTTGTGGTGGCCACTTTTTGTGGCGGCCACTGACCATTAAAGTGTCTCGTGTGAACCCTGCCTTATATCCTGGAGCTCGGCGTGAGTGGACGAGATGCCGTCACTGAGCCGCGACCCATACTCCGACTTGCTATAGCCCGAGTCAGGCATGTAATCGCGCACCAGAGCACCGCACCCCGCCCTGCCTACCTCGCTCACAGACCCGTCGCAGAACACGTGCACAGTGTTAAGCTTGGGAAGGCTCTCTATAAAATTGTTAAAAATGAGGTTAAGTTGTTCATGGGAGTACTTGGACTTTTTTATGGCTAGTGTTTTGATGCATACATCACCTCCACTTCCTTGCCAAGGTGGAATATCAACACAGTCACCACTAACTCTGTGCACTGGGCCTGCAGCTGATACAAGTTCACATAGTTTACAATATTTCTTACATAATCTATATTAGATCGCTTTCCACTTATGATATATTTTCTTATTTCTGTACCATCCCCTGCTCGGATTAGTTTTATTACATTTTTTGTATTGATTTCTTGGACCCTGTCGTCTACACTCTGCAAGTTTAATTCCATTTTCATCGTTTCGACCATGGTGTTCTTTGGCATCCTAATATGATTATCATGCCTTCATTCTAAATTACCTCTAGTTTTCTTCCTTTACCCACAACAGACAGCACTGGAGCAGCATAATCGATTACGGATCTAACTGTGCTGATGTATATCATGCAGAGTATGGGTATTCCAATTCCTCGCCCATACCACGCCAGGCACTTGAGAGGCTGGAGGCGAGCCCTGCACATTGCCATGACGTGTCTCGTCTCGGCCTCCTTCCCCTTGCCAGAGTACCCGACATAAGTACCCAAATACTTATATCTGTCAACCTGTTCTATTTTCTTCCAGTTTAAATTTAATGTAGTTATTTTTTTATGTCTGCATTGAAATTTTGTTTTATTTTCATTTATTACTAGGCCCAATGATTTACATGACGTGGAGAGCTGCTCCAGTGCTACTTGCATATTGAGGACTGTTTTACTTTGAAGTGAGATGTCGTCAGCGTATACAATGGGTTGAACATCCGTAGGGTACTTGTCTGAAGCTATTTTGTTGATTATTACGTTAAAGAGAGTAGGGCTAAGTACTCCTCCTTGTGGAGTGCCTAGACGAAAGCTTTTTTGTTCAGAGAAACATCCTTGGCACCAGACACTTGCTTTTCTGCCCGTCTGATAGTCAGATATCCACCTAAGCAATCTCCCTGACACGCCCAGACTGGCAAGCTCATAGGAGATTATTTGACCGTGGGCTCTATCGAAGGCCCCTTGGAGGTCTATAAACACTCTGCAGTTCCCGTGTTCGTAGGACAAATATTTTATAATGAATTCTGTTGTGCCTTTTCCATTTACAAATTCTTACAGATTGTTAGATAGATTATCACCCAAGGGATATAATAGTCTGTTATGTATAAATTATCTCCATCATCTTAGACATGCATGAAGTCAATGAGATCGGCCTGAATTCCCCATTACCTTTAGGTATGGCAACAATGACAGCTTTCTTCCACTTTTTAGGCAAAACACCACTTTCAAGACTCATATTGAATAGATCATGTAAAGGGCTTTTTTTTTTAGTGAGACAAGACAATTTAGGATATCATAAGTTATTCCATCTGGGCCTGGAGCTGTGGAGTTTCTTTTTTTAACAGCACTGAGAAGCTCCTGTTGAGTAATCTTAGTGCATGTTGGACTAGTCATGCTAAACTGAGCAGCGATCATTGAGTTCCTCATTGCCTCACCTTTACCAAGAATTCCTTGCGTTTCAGCAGGAAGAGAGGAAATACTAGCTGCCTCGGCCCACTTGGTGGCTAGGTCATTGGCTGTCTTTTCAGGGTGCACAGACGCAATAGGTGATGTTTTTTTTACCCTTTACTCTATTTACTTTCTTCCATATGTCTGCAATATTCTTAGTTTTACTTATATCTTGAGCGAAGCCTTGCCAGTATTCCGTCCTCGCTTCCTGCCTCACAATGCTACAGGTTTTAGTTACTTCAAGCATGACTTCCTTGTCGTCATCACTTCTGGTGAGCTGCCACTGTTTAACTGAGTTGGCTAGGATCTTACTCCACTCCTTAACCCTTTTATCATTAGAATAGCTGTGCTTGAAATGACTACGTTTTCTACCTGTGGTATTTGTTCTATTATCGGGCAACAGTTCTTCTTTCTTAGTTATTAAATCTTCGTAGAAACAGTCCAAATTCAAAGGTTTATAGTCCAGATACCACTTCTCAATCCCATACAAACTCATTAGCTTTCCCTTTTGGTAAAGTGAGTCGTTTCCTATGGACATATGTAACTATTTTGTGTAAGGGAGTTCGACATATAAGGCAAAATGATCGCTCAGCAACTCTCTCACTACATGACACGTGCCCGTTAGCCCAGAGCCATAAAGAAGACAGGCATAATCTAGTCTGCCTCCCAACACATGTGTTGGTGAGCTGTCGCCAAGAAGAGAACAGTCTTCGTGATCTTCTAGAAATTGTATCCAGTTAATACCGTTATAGTTTGCTTTTCCGTTACTACCAAGTTTTGGGTGCCTGGCATTCAAGTCACCAACTAGAAGCGCAGGACTTGTGAAAAAGCAGTCGGGTAGGTTTTTAACGTCGAGGGAATTTTGACTTACATACGCATTTATTATATTAAAAGTTCCTTCGTTCAAGATTAGTCGTATGCAAGCACACTCAATTCATTCATGTTTGACAGGCGACGTAACTAATTCAACTGGTATACTATCCTTAACATAAAGCGATATACCCCTGATACTCTCGGTGATCGCGAATTTAAAGCACTGGTAATTCTTTAAGATGAACTTATCCTCCTCCCTCTCCCTAGTTGCCTGCAGTGCAATGACATCGATGTCATGTTGAGCAACATAGTAGTGAATATCTGAACGTCTATATGTAAGGCTATTTACATTCCAAGACATTGCTTTTAGCTTGGGTACAGTGTTATCCATGGTGGCCCATATTTACACCATCACTATCCAGGGCCCCAACGACCGCTGACCACAGATAACCCTTGGTGACCTTTCCACTCTGTGTGGTGTTAATGAGGTCCCCAGTACCTGCTCGATGGCCCGACACTTGGCCTTGAGATACAGGGGCGTGATTTCCTCGTCATTACCGCTGCCAGATGTACCACAACCAGCAGCTTTTTTTCTGTCGGCTCTTCCACCTTTGCCTTTATTGCTTTCGTTGTTATCTGCCCCAACACTGACGGACTGTGATGTACCATTTCTTACCTTTTTATCAGTATTCCTTTCTTCTGTCAGTGCCTCATATTTCTGTTCCAGCTTATCTACCTTCTCGCACAGCATCATGAAGTTTTGTCTCATTTCTGCCATGATGTCCATCAGCATGTCAGGCAGCGCCACGGTCTTGGTGAGGGCTGCGGCTGCGGGGTAAGTGGGGGGGCTATCAGATGCACAGCCTCCCTCACCTTCCCCGCCAGCACCGCCATGCTCTCCCTCCTGCCCTGACTGAGTGGGCGGAGCACCAGGTGTTCCCGCGCCGCCGCTGACCTGACCTGCACCCCCCACACCATCTCTGCCTACCCAGTTGTTGTCAGGTGTAGACGCAGGTGCGAGGTCCTGGTGGGAGGGATAGGGGGGAGCAACACTCGCATCCTGTTCCACCACATCCGACCTGCGTCGAGCCTGCCAGACATTAACCGTGGGTAGTGGAGCATTAACATATTTAGCTTTCTCCTTTTCTACCTCCACATGAGTTCTAGGCCTCTTTTCACAGAGCTTTGAAGTTGCATAATGATCGTTTCCACAGTTGCAACAACGAGCCACAATACTCACACCCATAGCTGGGCACGATAACAGAAAACTTTATTCCCGATAACTGATAATGGAAAACCTTATCGGTGATAATCGATATTCGTTAACTGGAGACACAAATATAGGCGATAACCGATAACCGATACCCGATATAAATCCACAATTCCAATACTCGCTAGTGATCAGCCCGATTGGCGAAAACGATACTATATTGATATTTCAAACAAAAAACATAGATGAATTAAAATTTTCATTATCTGTATTTAAAAAAAACTTACAAAACCTGAAAACAACACCTTGACACGTACCTATGGACGGTAATACTAGAAACGCCTGAACCGGTGTTGTGTTATTTGGCGTCCCCACCGTCAAAAGCTGGCGCTATTGTTTACAAACACTGATCTCTCGTGAACTGCGCATGCTCAGACCAGCAAGCGTGAACCTGTATAGTCTCACAAAGCTTTTTAACCGTAATTAAGAGTTGCTGGAAGGCTGAATCAGACATACAGTACCACTACCACCATCCCCGCTGTTGCTAGAACGACACTCTGTTCCAGTTGTATTTATATGTACAGAGTGTCGTTCTAGAAACAGCGAGGATGGTGGTACTGTATGTCTGATTCAGCCTTCCAGTAACTCTTTATTAATGTGTTAAAAAGCTTTGTGAGACTGTACAGGGCTACGCTTACTGGTCTGAACATGCGCAGTTCACGAGAGACCAGTGTTTGTAAACAGCGCCAGCTTTTGACGATGGGACACCCAATAACACAACACCGGGTGCCTTCAATACCATCGCATGCTCACAAACGAATATGGAATATCAAATTTGAGGCAGTGAATAATCATCTTTTGGGCAAAGTTAAATGATTTTTCTCTTTGATATATTGATTTTTGAGTAACATAAAAAATAACCTAGTGTTTTAATGTTGATGATATAAGTACGAAATCTCTTCATCGAAGATATTTCATACCCCGAAGTTTTTTCATACAACACCGGGCGCCCGGGCCACGTATGTGCAGTAGGGAGGAAACAACTTTTTTTTTCTGAGAGGCGGAAAAAAGTAGCGATTATCGCTGGTTTGGTTACAAAAGTAACGAAGATACCGATATATATATATATTTAAATAAGTAGCGGATGGCCGATAACCCGATTTTGTTATCAGCGATAACTTATCGCGATAACGCCCAGCTATGCTCACACCCTCTCGTATTTTATCACTACACACTGTGGAATGGTGGCCGCCTGCACAAAAACGGCAGCACACACTCTGTTCACATTTCCAGGCTTTGTGATTCCACCTGCTACAATTGAAGCACAGTACAGGAGGATCAACAAACCTTTGCACTTTCTTGTATCCATTTCCTAACACAAAGAGCTTATCAGGCACCTCACCACTCACTAGAGCCACAACACTATTTATTTCCTCTCCTCTCATCACATGGCGCCTGGCCCACATCACACGGTCGTCTTCCAGTAGCAGTTCAGGGTCCAATAAGCGATCATTCGGAGCTACGAAGACTTTGGTGTGGACTTCCTGCTCACCCCTCTGCTCCATAATCACTCCTCGGTAGCTTTGAGTAGTCAGCATCGCTACAGCATCTGCGGCCACGGCTTGTAGCTTCTGTGTTCCTGGTCCAGTCTTGCTGACCATAACCGCTTTTGAGATTGTGAAAGGCCGCAGGAATTTGGGAAGTATAGCCGCTGCCTCTCTTCCGTTGCATGTGGCTCTGTGTTCTGCTGGTTGATAGAAGTATCCTTACTAACAAGATTGCTTCCTGGTGCCGGGCCGCCGCCATGCTGCCTCTCCACCACAATATTGTCGTTTTCACTGGTTACAGACTCCAGACTGATTCCCGGTGCTGGGCAGCCTCCTTGCTGCCTCTCCACCACAGCATTGTCGTTTTCACTGGTTACAGACTCCAGACTGTTTCCCGGTGCCGGGCAGCCTTCATCCGCCTCTCCACCACAACATCGTCGTATCCACTGTTAGTACCTTGCTCCATCTGGGCAGTGGTCGTGCTTTCCTTCATGGTCTGCTGCCGATGTTGTTCTTTTGACAGGAGACGGGTCACGGGGCGACGCTCTAGGTCACACTCGCGCGCTGGATCCGAGGAAGCCATCTCTGCACGGGGGTTTGCAAGCTCCGTCTTCTCCCTTAATAAGTTGGCATCGCATCTTTCATTAGACACTCGTACTCACTTGAAGGTTACACGCGGCCACGTAGGTGGAAGGATGCTACTGGGCTACACGGGGAGTAACCCTACGGGCTATCCCACGTGTGGAGAGGAGTGGCCACTCCTAAAAGCCACACCTGGGTCGGCACCCAGCCTACCTCGCCTGACCTGAGAGCGGGAGCGGCTGACCTCACGTCCGTACCAGCCAGAGAGAGAGAGAGAGAGAGAGAGAGAGAGAGAGAGAGAGAGAGAGAGAGAGAGAGAGAGAGAGAGAGAGAGAGAATCCATATCACCGAGATATCCACTCAGGCACTTAGTCTCAGCCTCTCACTCGTGTGAGAAAGAAATGAGGGACAGCAAGGACGACTGGTAAGTATCGGTACCGGTACCGAGTAGTCTGGTACCGGTACCGTACCGTATAGCCGGTAGCGTTAGTACCGGTACTGGTACCGGTTCCTGCCCAGTACCCACCCCTGGGCCCTAGCCGAGTTACTAAGCCGACAGTTACCCACGAACCTTCTGTGAGGGAGTACGCTCGTCTCTTGAGCTCCTGTATTTGTGTACTGATTCTGTCTCCCGGTACCTTATTTATTACATTTTTTTCAGTACATTCATTATGGATGACAAAAAGAAGAGATGAACGTTCAGGAAAAGTAGAAAACAACATCTGAAAGACCGGAAAATAAAGAACAGTGCTACGTCTCCACCATCACCTCTTCTGTACTCTGTAGGTAACGCTAGTTCGGGATATAGGCAGCTTAATCTCCTAGTGGGCAACGTTAATTCTATAGTGTCAGCGATTTGTCCCTCGGAGCCTCTATGCGCCCCTCACTGGCGCCTCAGCCCTCAGGCAGTTCACGCCCGTCCTTTATAGCGTCCGCACGCACTCGTTCGTTCTCTGTCACTTGACATAGAATATACAGAGTTAAGTTTATTCATTGTGTGTCTATCCCATCATTACAAGTGCCGACCATTACCTGAACAACTTGGCGCAATGAGGAGGATTCTTTGGAAAGGAAAATAGTGACGAAATAAGTTCACAAAGCCAGTTGGCGCCACAGCCACCACGCCCGCATTCCGTTTGTGACCTTGCTGACCCGTTCCGCCCCTGTATATCGTCGAAATACCGCAGTATTAAGTGTATCTATGAGCAAGCGCATTGCTCGGAAACTCCGCAGTACTTGTCAGGGTCCTGAGAATATTTGGTCTAATCACGGGGCGGCCAAAATTCAAATGGACTGCGCATGTCGTGACGTCACTAGGTGCCGGCGAGGGTCCAAGGGGTCCAAGGGTGTGTTGCCCGTCCAGTCTGTGCTTTAATGCATATCTTTGTGATTTTTTTTTCGGTGATGAATAAAGGTTTTCCAATATTAATATCTTATAAACATCTTCAAATTAGACATACAAAAAGAGGAACTAAATAAGATATAGTATAAGGAGAGGGAGAAATATTCACATAAAAATCATATAAATACATTGACAGTCGTAACAGAGTAGACTCCTATAATTTTGATTTGTCACCGTTTCTAAACATCTCTTTTTGGCATTCATAACGCTGTCGTTACAATTACTATATTCAACAAACCGATCCTCCATCCCGATACTAGGCAACTCAGTCACCCGGTATCTGGCAACTACGAGTGAGGGGGGCTGCTACAACTCTGTTATAGTGGACACTATTAACAAAAGAGATTAGAAAAGCAAAGTCAGGGGAAGAATAGAACAGAAAAACACCTTGGTTCAGGGTGAAACGTATAAGTGTGCACCGTGAAGTGACTAAGTGCATGGTGTGAAGTATAGAAGTGTTGAGAAGGAAGACATACAAAGCGCGGGACACACTCGCCCGTACTTGGAGGACTCATCGGCAAAGAATACAGCAGGTTGTCAGGCCTTAATATAATCGAAACGGCAATGGTTCAGGCCGCCCGCGGGGTTTAGTAATGCCTCATTGTGTTGTGGTTGGGTGCAGCAATAGCAATCTCTGGATTACTTACATTATTAGTGTGGTAATATGCTGCAAGAGAGAGAATGAGAGAGAAAAGCCCGAGGGAGGAGGAGGGGTAAGAGCCACGGTACCTCGTGACGTCACAGAAAGTTGCCCGCCCCGCCCCATCGGCTTCAAGCTGCGCCTGAGCAGACCCTTTCTTTCTCTGGACCCTGGTATTAGTGCCGTCACCGCCACCTCGCCCGCAACCCCGCCTGCCAACCCCGCTGCCACATCCCCGATGGATGAGTCACTGGAGCCCGCGCATCAAGAGGCCCGGAAGGGGGCAATCACGCCCCCTTCCCTCGATGGATATGTCGTGCTTTCTGCAGTGGATGCGGGAGAACGCAGCACAACGTCGAGAAGACGCACGGCTTCGTCGCGAGGAAGATGCAAGGTGCTTGTGAGTGTCTCGCGGCAGCGCGCCCCCCCTCCTCCGGACCCAAACTCACCAGAGCAGGGCGCCGCTGTGGCAGAACAGCGGGCCTCCATCAAGGCCTCCGCCATCTCTCATCCGCCCCACGCTTTTGACTGGACGTTCCGACAATTCTGGCAACGGAGGCGCCGGTGGAAGGACTACGCCACCGTACAGGACCTGTCGAGCACGTCCCAATAGATGCAGCTTGCACAACTGAGGATGTGCTTCTCCACGGAGACAATGTGTGTAATGGAGAACACGCTTCAGATCCCCCCCGATTCCCCGCACACGGTGGAAGAGGTGCTTGATATGCAGGAGCACGTGAAGGCTCGGAACAATGAAGCGATCCGTCGTCGTGCCTTCTCCACCTGTAAGAAAGCCGAGGGTGAGAGCTTCGACGACTTCCATGCACGTCTCAAGAGTCTTTCGGAAGAGATTGACATTGGTGCAGGGGCACGTAGCGAGCAGGTATGGATGAAGCATGCCTTGGTGACGGGCGTCCGTGAATGGAAGTTGGTGCGACACCTTATCTCCATGGATGCCTCCTGCATGCTTCAAGAGCATCAATTCGACGACCTCTGAAATAGAGACCCCGTCCACTGCTGTGAAAGGCGTCTCATAGTATAGGAAGGGCAAGAAGACGAAACCTGGCGCCCGCACGTCCACGCCTCCTTCCAGACCGCCTGCAGCAGCTGTACCATGAAGCACGGCTCCATGCCGTGCCCAGCAGCCGCAGCACCTTGCAGTGGCCCAGTAAACCCAACCCAAAGAAGAAGAAAGGCCGTTCGGCATTCAGGTAACGCTAGTTCGGAATGTAGGCACCTTAATCACCTAATAGGCAACGTTATTTCTATATTGTTAGTCTATGAGCCCCTCACTGGGCACCTCAGTCAGTTTACGCCCGTCCTCTATAGCGCCCGCACGTACTCGTTCGTTCTGTCACTTTCCATAGAATATACGGACTTTAGTTTATTCAGTGTTTGTCTATCCCATCATTACAAGTGCCGACAATTACCTGAACAACCTCCTCCTCCTCCTCCTCCTCCTCCTCCTTTGCAACTCACGACCTCAATCGATTTGCTATTTTAAAGGAGGAAGTTGATGAGGAACACGAAACCCGGTTAATTGGCGATTCAATGATCAGAGGTCAGTTAACAGAATTTTACGGTCGTGCTTCATATGAGAAACGTAAGCGCATGTGTTTCCCTGGTATAGGTGTAGATGGCATCACTGCGGCGCGCGACGATGTTATGACCGCCTCAGACCAAAACTCACTGTTCGTCATCCATGTCGGAACAAACGACGTAAAGGCCAATCGTTCAGAAGAATTAATGGAAAAGTATCGGAGACTGATCCGACAATTCAAGGAAAAAACAAACAAAATAATGATAACTGGTATCTTCCCGCGGATGAGAGAAAGTAACGCCTTTAACAGTAAAGACTTAGTAAAGCATTAACAACCGACTAAAGTCATTAAGTGCTCAAGAAAATGTCGAGTTTGTGAACTTTTGGAATGACTTTTATAGTGCAAATGACTTGTACGAACGCGATGGTGTGCACCTAAATCCCGCTGGGGCGGCTAGACTTGGAAGACTTCTTAGTGAGCAGGTGTCACTTTTCAGAGCAAAAAAAAACCAGCGAGCGCCGATAGAGAACGTCACGTAAACAATCAAAGGACCACCAACCAATCCCACCATGACCATATAAACGCGTGTTATGTAAATGCCCGCAGCATTCGAAATAAATTCATAGACCTGGAAGAACTTGCTGCAACGGAAAACTTCCACATTATCGCCGTCGCAGAGTCATGGTTAAATACAAATAACAAAGATTTTATTGCAGAATTTAGCTTACCCGGCGATTCAATTTTTCTTTGCGACAGAGAAAACAGAGTTGGTGGTGGCGCCGTCTTATATATTCGAGCTGGTTTAAATCCACGTTTTATCAAAGTAGAAAGAATATATACTATAGACACCGTTTTCGTAGAAATTAAAAACCGTTCAAGTAAATTAGCTATTGGCATTGTTTATAAATCTCCAAACCAAGCAATGCAAATAGACAGACAACTATTCGAACAAATTTATAACATATGCACTCAATTTGAAGCTGTAATTATGGGAGACTTTAACTTACCAGTAAAAAGTTGGGGAGACAAATTAAATATACACTCAGGTCACGATCTATACAGTAACTTATTAGAAAGTGCGTTTTATCAGCATGTGCATAAACGAACTCGCGAAAATAACATCCTCGATCTTGTTCCCTCAACTAAAGAAAGCCTAGTTAATGATCTAAATGTTAGTACATAATTCAGCGACAGCGATCATCGAATGATTTCGTTTAAGATAATAATCAAAGAGGACATGAAAACGAGTGAAGAAAGAATACCTGATTACCGACGTGCGGAATTTGACAAACTAAGAGGTAATCATATGAATGCAGACTGGAGCGAAATTTCTGCAGCCTCAGATATAAATAAAGCTTGGGAAACATTCACAGAAACTTGAAGTAGAGCCATGAATTTATGCGTACCATTCCGTAAAAGACGACCAACAGCCAACTGGAAGCCTAAGTGGTGGAACAATCAACTCAAACGCCAGAGGCACGCCAGTCCTCGTCGACGGACCGACTCGGTCAGCTAGATTTCGATCGCCGATAGAGTTGGTCTGTCGGCATCCTGCTACGGGCCGCCATTAGGCTAAGCCCGTGCTCCCCCGCGCAGGGAGGGAGCATTTTTGACCTCTTAACGGGCCGTCTTCGGACAAGGGCCCGTTTCCCCTAGTGATACTAGGGGATAAATCTTGGAGGAGGAGGAACTCAAACGCCAAATTGAGAACAAGAATCGAGCGCGTCGCAAATATTTGATCACAAATAATGAAACAGACAAAATTCAATTCCAAAAAATTACGCCGAGAAACGAAAATAATCATACGTCTCAATAAAAGAAACATACAGCTTCATATTGCAAGCACCAGCAAAACAAATCCTAAAGATTTTTTTTTGCCTACGTAAGAAATAAAAAAGTTATCACCCCCAGCATTGGCCCAATAACAGCTGTTAATGGCGAATCCACGAATGATGATAAAGAAGTCGCTATCATATTGAATAATTTTTTTGCATCCGTTTTTACAGAAGAAATTTTATCCGAAAGGCAACCGGAAGCCCCTAGGTATACTGATGACACATCCTTAAGTAGTATTAGCGACATTGTAGAAAGCGATATAGTACAAATTATCGATAATATTAAAGTAAACAAAGCGCCCCGCGTATTCTTAAAGAGGCAAAACATCAGATCAGCAAGCCCCTCTTGAACATACTCTCAAAGTTGCTAAACACAGGAAAAGTACCACTAGAATGGAAACTCGCTAACGTAACTCCTATTTTTAAAAAAGGCAACAAGTCGCAACCAGGTAATTGTCGATCGATCAGTCTAACGTCAATCGTGTGCATAATAATTCGCGAAAAAATGGTAAAGTTTTTTTTCAGATAACAGACATTAAGGATTCGCAACATGGTTTTCGAAACAAACGTTCCTGTTTAACTATCCTTCTCGATTTCTTCAACTACATCTTTAATGTGTACGATGAAAGTCAATCAGTAGACATTGTATATGTGGATTTTCAGAAAGAATTTGACGAAGTCGCTCACAACCGCCTCCTTAGTAAATTGCAAGCTCACGGTATAAGTGGTAAGATTCATAAGTGGCTCAAAGACTAGCTTACCGACCGTAAACAGAGAGTTGTTATGAATGGTATATAATCTGACTGGCGAGATGTCACAAGCGGTGTTTCACAGGGGTCGGTGTTGGGACCTGTTTTGTTTTTAGTGTACGTAAATGACATTGACGAGGGGCTATCGTGTAAAATATCGAAATTTGCAGACGACACAAAAATAGCCAGCAGAGTCACTACGACAATAGATAAAGAACACTTCCAAGATGATCTCGAACGTTTATGTAGTTGGGCGCGAACATGGCAAATGAATTTCAATAGTGAAAAGTGCATATCGGAATCAACAACGATCGTATTCATTATCAAATTAACGGAGTGCAACTCTCTGAAACCATAAAAGAAAAAGATCTTGGAGTAATAATTTCGAATGATCTTAACCGAGTCACCATTGCACAGAAGTAGTAAAAACTACCAACAAACTGATTGGATTTATTGGTCGTACATTTGAACACAAATCAGAAAAAAGTAATATTGACACTGCAATTCGTTAGGTCGCCCAAATGTTGAGTATTGCGTTCAGTTTTGGTCTCCCTATTACAGAAAGGATATTGATAAACTCGAGAGGGTGCAGCGTCGAGCCACGAAAATGATCCCTAGAATGCGAAACAAACCGTACGAAGACATTCTGAAATTCTGTGAGAATGTGGCTTGTAAGTGGGACTGCACAGATCATGTTGCTAAAAGACTGGGTAGGCTACAGGACTAAGACATTTGTGCAAGGAAAATATATAGGAAAAGTGCAGCGCAGTGGTAGGAGAAGAAAAAATTGTCTTCGGTGGAAGGAATAGACTGACGGATAAAGTAATTCACTGTGAGGGCAACTACCAACCGAGTGGCGAACGACCGAGGCACTCTCGCTACTCGTTCGCCATGAAGCCGTTCAACTACCGAGGCGCAGCAAACAGCCTGCTACACTCCTGCTGCTCGTTTGCCTGTAGCCGTTCGACGCCTCGGTCGACCGAACCACTGAGATTTCTCAACCCGCTGTGGGAGGCGACTTAATGGGCGGCCAGCGTCTTCATCTTCAGGCAGCAGCTGAGCCCCGCTCTGAATACTTGATTGTCTCCAGGCAGCTCTGCTCTCATTCGGGTTTACTAAGAACCGTGGGCTTGTTCTGGGTGCCTCACCTCGCTCCTCTCCAGTCTCGGATTCCCGTTAATGCCGTGACCCTGACGCCCCTTCTCCTGCGCCTCCCTCGTCTACACCACTTCAAGGACGGACCTGTGCTGCCTCGTCACTGCCACTCTGAGGACGGGACGCCAGAAGAGGAAGAAGCCGTGCAAGGATCATTGATGAGTCCAGCGTGTTGAAGCCTTCGTGTTGGAGACCAGTGTTTGTGAGGCTGTTGTAGGTTTCTTTACTTTATCTAAAGTAAATTGGTGTCTAACCATTTATCTTGTTTGTTATCCCCTTCCGATAGCAGCACCCAGCTCTGGAACGTTGACATTCACCATCCACAGTACTGTTTCACACAGCCTCTAAAGAGGAAAGTAAACCCGACAGAGGAGATAAGGGATGAAATAATGTCATCATTTTATTACTATACGTCCACAGTTAAGCACAACCAGACTCTATGCCCCGTCCACAGTTAAGCACAACCAGACTCTATGCCCAAAGAGTGAAGATTCTCCTTGTGTTTATCAGGCTGCACTCGCCAAAGGAGAAACGCCTGCAAGCCATCGTGCTGTAATAAGTCTCAATCTGACCAGTTAGACCTAGTAAGAGGTGTTTATGAGCGCCTTACGACTGATGAAGTGATAAGCTGCTTGAGAGGTTTAATTTAGTATCAAAATGAGTTATTTCAGTCATGTGTAGAGATACTGTTCCAATCATGTAAATGCAACACCACGTAAGATAGACTTTGCTGCAGCTCAAGCAACTGCGGACTACATTGCAGGATACGTCCACAGCAACATCCACCACCCCCTTGGCCTAGATTAGAAGAATACACAACTATCCACCTTAAATATCTACAGGAAGGACCACCTAATGGACACCCCATCAAGAAAAAAAAAATACAAACACCTCCAGGAGGCTTCTAAGCAGAGCAGCGCTGCGGTCTGTCAACTTAACTGCCATTTTTCCCAAATGCCATTTCTTCACCTTTACTCCATTTTAACTTTCCCGTTATCTGACTGATCTTTTTATATATTTTATTCGTAATTCAATATTTTATTCGTAATTCAATGCACTGATTTGAAAAAGTGAAATCCGCCTTAAATATTATATTATAATTAAAAAATCTATATATTTTCCGTTTTTGGGCATTTCTAAAAGCTGCTTTCCCGTTAATGCGGGAGTGAGGTAGGGCTGCGTCCTTGCCCCATCACTTTTCAACACTTGTATGGACTGGGTACTAGGCAGAGTTGTGGACCAGAATCATTGTGGAGCTTCCATTGGCAATACCAGGGTCACTGACCTTGTTTTTGCCGATGACGCAGTAATTCTTGCGGAGTCGCTGAAAGTTTTGGTGATGGCTCTCAGGGCAATCCACGAGGAGGCGAAGCCCTTGAGACTTCAGGTCTCCTGTATATAGCGTTGTCGATACCTGTGCAGAAGGACAAAGGTCCAAATCTTTAAGCCCTTAGTGCTCCCTGTCATACGTTATGGCTGTGAGAGATGGACACTAAATGGGGACTTGGAGAGGCGGATTGATGCCTTTGGTAATTAATGTCTACGCCGATTCATGGGATATCGTTGGAATGACTTTGTGTCAAACCGGCGATTTCTCTGTGAGACTGATTCGACATTTGTTAACTGCATAGTCCGTCAACGCCAACTCCGGCTATACGGGCACGTGGCACATTACCCAGAAGCTGATCCTGTTCATCGGGTTGTCCCTCTAAAGGACAATCCTGAGCGGCGGAGGCCAAGGGGACGCCCACGAAGTTCGTGAATTGATAAAGTCGATAGATCCAGCCAGGAGGTACTCTTGATGGAAAAGGGTGCCGGCATTGAGACTCGCCCGGAGGGACCCCCGGACTTGGCGTCGTAGGGTGGGCAAGGCGACAGACTGACAGAGAAAACACCATGACAGCATCTGGCGTACCGTAGGGAGATGGGGCCTCCAGTGGCCTTCCCGTTTTGCAAGAGTTAATCGCAGTAGCATATATACTATTTTAATGTAGGAATCCCGGAAAGTAGAAAGCTTTGTGCGATACAGTTAGCAGAAAAAAAGCATACAACTGCAACAGTAGAGTGATCTGTGGTGATCTCAGCATTACACCAAATGCTTTTGCTGTGAGCTCGTGGCATACACTTTCCATATAATCAGTGGATATTCCATTTTCAGTGAGCCATTTCTAAAAGGGTTTCAGTAGCAGTCTTTGCACTGCCTCCATTACAATTCTGTGTCCGCGTTGCCCGGTTATAGCAACGCCCTTGCGCTACACAAGAGACTGAATCACCAGCAACAATACCAGTCTCTATGAGAACATCTCATAAACCAACATCACCATACTTCTTACCAATGACTGCCAAGAAATTCATAGTTGTGTGAAATGCTCTTATTCGGAGGGCAACACTACTGAATACTTCTCTCTCTTTCCATATCATCTCTTGGGCTTTAGCATAGATTGAAAAATCAAGAACATCTGTTTAATTTTGATTGAGTTTGCTACTCGTCTCAAAAGATCTCTTAAGCATACTGTAAACAGTACACAGTTCAATGGGAGAGGCCTCTTTCACTGGATAGTAACCAACTATGGTGGATTCAGGAATGCTGTCACTAACAGCTGCATTAAACCCAGACCAGCCTAGAACCATCTACTGAGATGAATTATTAGGGGCATTATGCTGATTACCCTGCATTCACCAGGCAGTATCTTTCTGTACGGCCTCCTTTTCAGATTTTGTTAATTCCAGAGACATGACCTCTTCACTGCTGATGGCTATATAGCTAGGCGTACGTCACTTTCATGCCTTGTAACGTAGTATCTTGTTGGATTGAGGAATGAATGATCTTTTTCTGCCAGGAGTTTAACCCCTTGACTGCGGATTTCCTACCAGAAGACCTCACCAAGCTACAGGAATGAAACAAAAAGTGGCTGCTACAATTCAATGAAGAAAAATGTAAAGTCCTGCGCCTTGGGAGGGGATATCCAGCATACCAATACCACATGGGAAACACTCCACTACCCACCACAGAGGCAGAGAAAGACCTGGGAGCATGTGGACTAGGCTATCAGTGAAGGTGAAATCCGTGCCAATCGCAGCGGACGGATTAAAAGTATTCCAAAGTGGTGTCCGCTATTCTCATCTTTTAATCAATATCAATAGTCCTCTCAAATGATAATGTATGACCCAGCAGCTGTACTATGAACGTGAAAATGAAAATTCATGAGAACCCGATTAATATATTTTCGACCTTTTTTGTGAGAGCCAACAGCATCTAAGAATATGGGTCTAATTATGCAACAAAAAACACGTGTCATTTAACAAATAAAAGTATACTAAGCAAAAAACACCATCAACAATAGCAACAAACAGTAGCCACCCACTGTTTCATGAAACAAATAACTGATATTTCAAGCAAATTAATATGTCAATAATATCAACAAACAGATAGCCTATCACTGTCCACTATACATATAACAGCATCAATAGCAGCTGTCTCTCATCATATTTACCATTCCTGTTAGCAGGGGACGGGAGGGTGGGCTGGGTAGCAGTGAGGCAGCCAGGTAAATGTGTACAGGTAAAGGTGGTGTAATTGGCAGCATAAAAAAATGAGAATGGATGTGCTATCTTAATTTTGTGTATAGGTTAGTCTCGTATAAACAGCAGCAGCAGCAGGAACATCTTTATTATATGATTTATTGTGATGTACACACAATGAAAAATTACGCTGGACCCCAACGTTTTACAAATAGCTGTGCTGAGAATTCCCTGTCAGGGTGGGACAATGACAACAACTCTAAATGTGATCTCCTATAACAGGAATCTACTGGTAGGCTACCATTGAACTTTAGTCCCCGTGGAGGTGCAACGAAAGTGTCCGATTCTGGTTTCGTCCCGTAGACTATGAAGAAAGAAGACGGACAACACTTTAACGGTATTAGCTCATATTTCGCGTCCTCTGTGATCGATCGATCGATCCGAATTGAACATAAAAAAAACTAAGTTGTATGGTGCTCATTCACACAGTGCATTGCCTCTTTGTTCAATATAATTTATTTGGCTTTTGTAATGTAATAGTACAGGCAGACAATTTTTAGCTATCGGCGAATGGTCCCTTATGAACCCGACGTCTATAGCGAAACTCTCTAAGGAGGATCAAGTGTAGTTCCAGGGGGTGATACCATGAGCAAAATTGTGCCACTACAAAACTCTTGCCTGCCCCTCTAACGGGCTGGGACGACCAACAGCCCCCCATCAAGAATACCGGCGCTATAGGCCGAGTGTAAGAAAAAAAAAGTCTTGGGGGCCTTAACAGTGGAATCGGAGACATACGCTATTTCCTCACACCGCCTCATTCCCCAACTCTGTTTCTTTGTCCTTTGAGCTTTCAACTAGTATGGCATATATATCAATCTTTACGCAGTGCCACGACAGTCAGCTGTTTATTTTGGACTAAGCTTGTGGATAATGTGAATTCCTGATGTAAAGTAGCGAGTCGATTGTAAAATCCGAATAACACAGGACGAAAGTAAAAAATATTATTGTTCCTTGTCTTTCCCCAAGGGACACACACAAAAAAACACTTCATTAGGTGTCCCTGTAGTGGGTGACATTAATATTTATGTACTGTTCCTTCAGTGGTTAATCACTCTTTTCCCTCATCCTTCCGTAATGGAAAAAAATCATATTTTTTTCATACAAATAAGACTTTGATCTTGTAGCTTAGTGGTGTATACGTTTTTTTTTATATATATTAATGATATTTAATATTATTTCACGCCACGGCCGAGGGAAATGGATAAGAGAGTAGCACTTTTTTTTTTTTTTTCAATCATCATGAGAGAGAGAATAACTATTTCTCTGCTAGAGAAGCATATATTTTTTTGGTCAGTGGAAAGCAACTAACTATTGACTGCAAAGCTGCAAAATTATATAATGATTATCTAAATAAGTCCATTTCGAAAAAAAAGCATTTGGCAGTAATTTTTTCTCGCAAAAAGAAAAAAAAGCTGAAGTCATACGAAACAAATAACAAAACGACAACGAAGCACTTTCCACTTCCCACACAACACATATATAGCACACAGCCACCTAAAAAATATTTACTGCGTACACACTCCATCCTTGCATAATAAAAAAATCAACGCCTGAGCGCCTCTGCTGTATTACATGGGCGCTACATCCTCCTGCGAGATTTACCTGTCATTTCCTACACCTGTCGAGCATTCGTAAAAAAAAAAAAAAAAAAAAAAATAGTTGTGTCGCCCGGCGGGGATGACCGACAGGACAGGCAATACAGCACTTCACGTTCGAGGCTTCCATCTGTAAACTGCTTTTATCGATCCCGGTGCCCTCAGTCCATTAGTATTTACCTCTACTCTCTCCCTTAAAGTTGTACCTTTCATAGAAGGAAACGCTAAAAGAGGACAAGGAAAACGTACCAAAGCCTTTTTTTTTTTTAAAGTTTCAGAGGGTCCCAAGCCGCCGAAACATCTTAATCCGCAGCTAAACAAGACCTACCCAAACTGGTATTAATTGTCTTCGAGGTTTAAACAAGGGTCCTTTGATGGCAACCTAACAGGAAGGGCAAACGATGCTTCGAAATTGGATGAAACAAACAGAAAAAAAAGACGGAGCCCATGGGATTTGAAGTCCATCCATTTGAAGAAAGAAAATAAATGCTGTCAGAAAATTCCTCTTTAGATAACATGGAGGTATGTTTTTACGACTTTAAATGTGCCATAATAATACCAACACCTTTCGATAGAAGAGACAGAAACAAAATATTTTATTAAAAATCTAATATGCGAGATTTTTCAATGAGATTGTCCGTTTATTTTCTCATACGTCACTTTTCCATATACCCATAAAAAAAATAGTGTCATGTGTCCAGAGATAACTATATTTCATGTTGCTGATAAAGTGATATTTTCTACCTTTTTTTTTCAGGGGAAATTGAGGAACTGAATTAACATGACAATAAATTGGAATAACACACACACACACACACACACACACACACACACACACGCGCGCGGGTGCGCACGCACCCCGCTAACACTATAAGCTCATTCAGCACCAACGAAGATGAATAGCTCCTTGCAGACTCCGTAAAGAAAGGGAAGAACTTAAAAGGAAAATCATGTTTAGAACTTTTATTTACCACGCCACAAACGCCCCCTGTCCCCATGCCATAGATCCTCCTTATCTCTCTTTACTCACCTCTACTTGTCATAATAAAGCAGAAAAACTTTTTTATTTCTTTTATTTAACATATTGCCCTTAATTATTTTCGGCTTCTCAGTTATACTCCTCTTTCCCTTCGTCTCCAGTTTAATGTGTGTGTGTGTGTGTGTGTGTGTGTGTAATAATAATAATAATAATAATATACGGTTTATTCAGGTATACGGCAGTCGTCAGGCTGAAAATTTACATTTTATAAATACATTTAAATAAATTTCGCTAACGAGAACAAGTACAAAAAGAGAAGGGGGATGGAAAACGGGGGTCAGACTTGTCTCTGGGAAAGGTAGGGGTGATGGGAGGGGTTGGGTGGGATGGAGTGCAGTGGGTGTGGTGCCCGGGGGGGCGGATTCTTCCAGATGGCGGTAAGGTCAAGTGCGATGTTAATCCTCAGGTAGGATGCTGGGTTCAGGTGACAGGTCCCAGAGGGATGCAGGTGGGCAGTATCTGGGAGGTCACTCAGGGATACCCAGGCTTAGTAAGGAAGTGCTAAGCCTGGGCCGGCGAGACACAGGTGGTGGTTGCTGGCCGGTTTATCGGAACAAGTGCACAAAGTTGATGAAGTTGCCGTACATCTTGCTCCAGACCTGAGTGATGAGGCTACCTCACTGCCTGCCACCTGAACTGACCTTTCTCTGCTGCTGGGTGATTTCGTCCTTCGGAGCTTGAGCGTGTCCTCGGTGTTGTGTTGGCGACACAGCTCTCACTACCCTTCCAGCACCACTAACCACTGCACTAACTGTATGTCTGTATAGTGTCACAACATTTCACGAGCGTTCTTTGTAATAATGAGTACCTTGAAAACAATGGGAAGGGGCGGGGGAATGGGGAGCAAAGGAGAAGAAAAAGAAAAAGGGTCAACAAACTGACCCCGTGGAAACGGCAAGCTTCCACACTGTGGGGTTCTTGAAAGGTCTGGACTTCTTGAGATCTAGAAAAATTCTCAGCAAAAAAAATATATATATAAAAAAATCTGAAAATTGAGTTCTCAGACTCTCAGTCCCTTCTCGTCCTTTATTTTGACCACACACTACCGTAGGTTAAGCAAAGACCAGATGAACCTGCTCTGAAGTTTATTTAAAGCAACAAAGAAAACTCGCTGGAAATTCAGGAATAATTAATTAATTCCAGGCACACAGCAACCTAGCTATCTATCTATCTTAAAACATCCTAGGCCAATAGTGTACTTAACTGTAGGTGGGCGAAGCACAAGCCACCCTGATCTACCTCGTGGTCCATTCGGCACTGGAGTCCTTCTTCAGTCCTCTTCTCGTACCTTCCAGCAACACACCGTGCCCTCCTTACCTCCCAAGGGCTTCCCTCGCCTGCAGTACACAGTCACACTGACTTGTGGATACTACAAGGCTGGAAAGACCACCACGAAGAACACACGTGGCGTGGGAGGTTGGTGCGGGAGGTCCTGTCGCGTTGGAGTCTGGGAGCAAGATGGCTGCGGGGAGCGGCCCGCCGACCAGAATCCTCAGCGCCCCGGCCGCGGTCAAGATGCCAGCTCTCGCCACACTGACATCTCTCTTTCTGCATAACACTTATATTAACGCCCTAACGGCTAAGGATTATTATTTATTAATAACCTAACACCATGCACTAGGTAATAGTGGGTCATGCATCCCACTCATAATTCAGCTTTGGCAGCAATAACGAATATGATTTGAATAGGGTCCTGTTTCCCGCCTTCTAGTTTTCCCGCCTGTCCTGTGACTTACTTCCCGCTCTCTCAATCAAAATGGCGGGGACTCCCGCGGTATTTTTCCACGGGTTATTCCTTGAATAATGAAATCATGACATTTCGCCCCCCCTTTAAGAAATTTTTTGTCTTCAGAGAAAAGTTTTTGACTGTGATACTCTGCCAACACTGTTAACATGCTTTACACCTGCACCTACCGAATTAGCATGTTCCTGACAGTACGTTCTCACACTTTTCACACAACCTCTCATACTGTGGTGTATGTCAGTTAACCTCTGCTCAGGTAATTGGCAGTTCGCCTGTGAGTGAAAAACCTCAACATTTACGTTAATACTCAAACTAGAGGGAAAACTCCATAGCGAGACGCCAGTACCTTTTAGAGCGGGCTTGGCGAACTTCGCCACAATTATTCACAATATGTAAGTGGTGTTATGTATGTATACACAGTGTAGGTGGGACAGATGTGGAGTAGATGTAGGTAGGTGTAAAATGGTGTAACTTATTGTATAAATTCCTGGCTAACTGCCTAATTTTTCCTACATTATCACACCATGCACCATTCCATGCAACTTAAATTTTAAGCATGCCGCAAAACTCTCGGCCAAACCAGCTTTTTCAGGGTTGCATTTACGACTCCACCA
Source organism: Eriocheir sinensis (assembly GCF_024679095.1). Lineage (NCBI taxonomy): Eukaryota > Metazoa > Arthropoda > Malacostraca > Decapoda > Varunidae > Eriocheir > Eriocheir sinensis. The sequence continues at coordinate 351,934 of NW_026111720.1, forward strand.
CCTACATAATTGACAGCTCCTATCTGCTCGAAAACACATGGCCGGATGGCGGGGTGCTCCGCCAACCATCCTCGATAGCCACCTAATCTGCACACTTTCGTCACTTGGTTCCTCGATTCAGCTGAATCTGAGGTCCCAAGATTCGAACATAAAGACTCCGAGCCACCTAACCTGTCCACTTTGATCATCTTACTCTGCTACCAGACGCGACAAGAAGTCCGCCCCAACGTTGGCTTGTCCCTTTATATACTTTACAGTGAACTGAAACTGCTGGAGATACAACGCCCAACGCTTAAGACGTGCATTTGCGTTCTTAGAAGTTTTCAAACTGGCTAGAGGCATATGATCAGTTTCGAGAACGAATTGGTCGCCATACAGGTAAAAGTAATATTTCTTGATTCCCTCTACTACTGCAAGGAACTCCTTTTCTACCGCAGAGTAGTTTCTCTCAACTGGACGCAACTTCCTGCTGTAATAACTTACAGGAAACACCTGATTATTACTTTCTTGCATCAACACGGCACCAATGCCCTCCTGTGATGCATCAGTACGCAGAATGAACTGCTTATTGAAATCAGGCAGCTGCAAAATGGGCTCTTTGCATAACATGCTTTTAAGTGTCGCGAAGGCTTCTTCTTGCGCGCCTGTTCATAGCACCTTATTGGGTGCATGTTTTCTCAACAATTCATGCAGAGGGGCAGCAATGACAGCGCAATCGGGGATATAATTCCGGTAATATCCAGCTAAGCCCAATAATGACTTTACCTGAGTCTTGGTTTGAGGACGTGAAGCATTTCTAACCTTTTCTATTTTATCCATCTGACACCCGTACTGTCCTTCACCAATGGCATGTCCTAAGAATGGCACCTTTTCGTGCCCAATCAAGCACTTACTGGACTTAATGGTCAGGTTGTAGCGCCGAAGCCGCTCCAACACTAAACTGAGGGTCTCTAGATGCTGCCTGAATGTGGATAAGTGAATTAATACGTCATCCACGAAAAGCTCCACTCCTTCCATATCTCTCATGACCTCGCGCATGACTTTGTTAAAAGCTGCTGGCGAGTTGGTCATCCCGAAGGGTAAGGCTTTGCACTGATACAATCCTCCAGGTGTACTAAAAGCTGTCAGCTTACAACTCTCCTTACTCAGAGGAATCTGGAAAAACCCTTTCGTCAGGTCTATCTTAGAAAAAATTCTAGATTCAGCCAGAGTAGCAAATATGGCTTACGGATCAGACATTGGCTCACGTCTACGCGCGTCACTGCGTTTACTTTTCGATAATCGCCACAAATCCTAATTCCTCCTTCTTTCTTCCTTACGACTACCATGGGGCAGCAGTAGGGGGAATTTGATCTCTCTATGATACCCGCGGCCTCCATTTCACTGATTTCGCTTTTTACGGCGTCTACCAGTCGTAAAGGAATCTGGTAAGGCCTTTGTCTGACAGGCTCCTTGCTCGTCAACTCGATTCGATACTCTGGTACCCGAGCAATCTTAGGTTTGTCCGAAAAAAAACCTGCATAACCCTCTAGCAACGATGCTAATTGTTCCCTCTCCTCTGGGGCTAACTTTTCTCCCAACGTCACGTCATGCACTGACTCTGTCTGTCTAGAAGAGACAGTGAGAGGAGCCTCGCCGTCCTCATCATCTTGTATTACTACTGCCGCTCCCACATCTACGGTCTGGGGTTGAGAATAGTGAGCTTTAACTAACTCAAGACACCTCACCTTCTCATCATCATACTCACTTTCTCGCAAGCAACCTGCGGCTGCATCTGGCCGGTAGTATTGTTTCAACATGTTGATGTGGAACCATTTTGGGTGTCCGTCAACCAGGAGAATATAATTAAGGTCATTAACCTTTTCCTGAACCTCGTAAGGTCCCTTCCACTGAGCTAACAGCTTGTTGCTCGCTGTGGGAAGCAAAACTAGACATTGTTCTACACTGAGCTTACGCAACTTTGCCTTCCTGTCGTAGTAACTTTTCTGTACTTGTTTTGCTTTGAGTAACTCCTCCTTTGCAATGTTACAGGTCTCTCTCAGTCTGTCACCTAAATCTAGCACGTACTGGTATGTGGTCTTGACGTCCGGGTCCGGAACATTGTCATCCCACAGCTCTCTCAGTAACTGAAGCGGACCCCTAACCGACCTACCATACATTAGCTCAAACGGGGAGAACCTTGTAGAGCTCTGTGGCGCTTCTCTGTACGCGAACAACAAAGGAGCCAGGTACCTAGGCCATTCCTTGGGTTGTTCGGCAGCCATGCGTTTAAGCATTTTCTTAAGTGTGCCGTTAAAACATTCACACAGTCCATTTCCCATGGGATGGTAGAGCGTGGTGCGTAACCCTTTGCACCCTAGCAGACAGAGTACTGCCTCCATCATCCCTGAGGTGAACTGAGTACCCCGATCACTCAGTATTTGTCTGGGTATACCTACTATGCAAAATATAGTCATGAGAGCTTCAGCCACAGTTTGCGTCTCAATATTGTTCAGCGGCACTGCTTCTGCCCAACGCATGGCAAAATCTACAAGCGTAAGAATATACCGGGAGCCATCGCTGGCTCGGGGCTCTATTGGCCCCTCCAAATCTACCGCTACTCTTTCAAAGGGAGAGTCAATAATGGGCAGTGGCTGTAAGGGAGCAGGCTTTACCCTACCCCTATCTACGTATAGTCTTTTGACACACATCGCACGACCTCACAAATCTAGCTACCTCCAGGCCTATCCCTCGCCAATAAAAATGTGCTTGTACGCGAGCGAGTGTCTTGGTTCTTCCCATGTGACCGCCTAGAGTAGTACTGTGACCTAACTTGAGAACAGCCTCTCTGTATCTCGCAGGCACAACTAACTGCAATTTCTTTTCACCCGAGGGAGAGATAATCTGCCTATATATCAAGCCACGCTGCTTGATAAAACTGACGCGGTTGTCGTTCAGCTGAATGACACTGTGTTCCTGCAAACGTTTGCGTACGCCGTGCAGGGTGTCGTCTCTCTCCACCTCCTTCCTTACGTCCTCGCTGTTAGTTAGATCTCCAAGAGATGTAACCGTGAGAGGCCTAACAGTACTCTTACGCTTAGCAGCTGCTCGGGTCATTACTGCTGCGTCAATCTAAGGCTCACCTTCTCCTTGTAACCTTTCACTTTCCCCAAAATCCTCTGGATCCAACACCACGTTAGGTGTTTGAGTGACTACATTTTTACCCACCCCGTTAGTAGCTCCGGGAATGTTGCCAATCACTAAATCATAGAGCGGTGTTTCGAGTGTCACCGCCATGATCCAGCCTGTGAAATAGGGCGACTCGACTTTTATCTTGACCTCAGGAGCTATCACTGGCGCGCTATTCAACAGCCATATTTTTCTACGTTCGCCTGTGAACTCATGGCTCCTAGCTAAGCTGTGCCTCAGTGTACAAATGGTTGAACCACTATCCCGAATCACCGTAACCTCTCGGTCTCCGACCCAACCTTTACTCAAATTCAACCGCTCATCGTACTGATTTATGGCGGCTCCGGCCACTTGTCATTGATTCTGCGCCTCATCGCGATACTGGCCGTACACGGAAGGCACATGTGGTGGTGAACCCTGCTTTCAACCAAAATTACCATGCAGCGTTGCACTTTCTTGTCTTCTGCAGCATTTTTGTGCCACTTATTACCCTGATATGGTCGCGACCCATAACTTCCAGTCTTGGGACGCAATGCATAATGCTGGTTACTTTTGGCTGAAGGCCACAAGCGGCTGATCGCACCATGGTTGGTGGCGACGCCTGAACCAATCTTTCTAGGGACTTCACTCTGCATATTGCTTTTAATTACAGGCTTTTTCGTCCTACCGCAGGCCTCAAAGATAGTACGAGCTCCTATTAAGTTTGCTGGGGCCCTCATAGGAAACGTCCTTGTGGTAAGGGATCCCCATGACCCTGATTCTTCTCAAATTACATCTGATTTTACCTGTGCATCCTCTTCAAAGTTGCAACAAGGGACTTCTACTCCTAGTGTTCCGACGCCTTCTGCCGCCGACCAGGTACACGCCGTTACCAACCGGGGTGGTAGGTTGAAGAGGCTTCATCCGTTTGTCCTGCCGGATCTTCAACCTCTCTCAGTTACCCCTTAGGAGTTCGCGCAGCTTTGAGCCTCATGTGCTTCCTTAGCAGCAATACGGCAGAAAGCCTCATCTGGACACGTCGACAAAGCAAGGAACGAGTCTACTTCCAGTACCTGTATCTCAACGAGCTTCTCTACAGGAAGTGCCTCACCTCCCAGCGTTCTAACAAGGTAGGCCAACAGTGTCTAGTTGTGCCAAGCGATTGCCGTCAGGTCATCCTCTCCGTGGCCCATGAAAGTCCCTTGGCCGGACATTTCTCTCACCGTAAGAGGGAGATGAAGATTTTTGAACATTTATTCTGGCCAGGCATGGGAGCCGACATCCGTGCCTACTGTCGTTCTTGTGACAAGTGCCAACGGATGTCTGTAAAAGGTCGGGTGCGTCCTGTCCCCCTCCAACCCATGCCTGTCATCACCGAACCCTTTTCCCGAGTCTCCATCGACCTCGTTGGACCCCTATCTCCACCATCTTCTGAGGGCCATAGACACATCCTTACCTTGATCGACTTCGCAACCGGATTTCCAGAGGCCCTGCCACTCAAGGATATCGACTTCGTGTCAGTTACTGAAGCATTACTGGTAATATTTGCCCGTGTTGGAATTCCTAGGGAAATTCTTTCTGATCGAGGGACCCAGCTTACTTCTAGTCTATTGTCGGAACTACATAGGTTGCTTGGTGTTAAGCCCATTTTGACCAGTCCTGTCTACCCCAGCGGGAATGGGCGCATCGAAAGACATGGTCCCCTTAAGGCAGCTCTCCGTAAACTCTGTGCCGGCAAGCCAAGGGAATGGCACCGCTACCTCATTCCTACTTTGATTGCCCTTAGGGAAATCCCCAGTGACAGGACCGGCTTCTCCCCCTTCGAACTGTTGTATGGACGCTCCGTTCGAGGACCTCTCACAGTGCTGAAGGACTTGTGGGAAGATCAGAACATCCAGGGAGAAGAACGGACCAGCTTCCAATACGTACTGGAACTTCGAGACAAGCTGTCGGAGTGTGCCCAGCTTGCTGCCCAAACAGCCGAAGTGAGTACTGACCGCTACAAGTCTTACTTTGAAATCAAATCTCAAGACAGGCAGTTTAAACCTGGTGATGAAGTTTTAGTACTTCTCCCCAGCCACACCAGCAAGTTAATTGTCGCGTGGAGTGGCCCATACAAGGTCCTTGGGAGGCGGGGTAACGTGGATTACCTTATAGAGGAGCCTCGAGGACCTAAACTTTACCATGCTAATTTGCTGAAGAAGTACCATCGCAGGGCAGTTGTCAACAGGCTGCACGTTCTCGACGAGACTCCAACTCTCGAGACGGAAGAAAATCCTGTCAGCACCGTTCCCGTAGTGGAGGAGCAATCACCTGACGCCAGCTCCATCGAACTTCCCATCACTAGCGATGAGTGGCAAGATTCTCCATCACCGGGTATGCCGGAGATCAACCCTTCATTACACTGGGAACTAAGAGCCGACATCGAGGAACTGCTTATGGACTACCGGGATGTTTTCTCCGCTACGCCTGGCTGTACTTCAACAATTCAGCACGACATCGTCCTCACTACCACGGACAGAATCCAGGCAAGCGTGTACCCCGTTCCCATCCATCTTAAGCCTTTCTTTGATGGGGAAGTTGACCGCCTTTTCGAGCAAGACATAATTAGGTTGTCATCTTCACCCCACTGCAGTCTCGTTGTTATGGTTCGTAAATCTGATGGTTCCTACAGGATGGCCATTGATTATCGGAAGTTAAACTCTGTAACAATCTTCCATGCTGAGCCCTCTTGTAATATGGAAGAAGACATCCACAAGTTCGCTAGTGCTAAATACTTCTCAAAAATTGACCTTTGTAAAGCTTATTACCAGATTCCATTAACTGACAGAGCCAAGTCCCTAACTGCTTTCCCCTCTCATCGAGATCTCATGGAATTATGTCGGTTTCCCTTCGGACTCGTCACAGTATGTGCGACCCACATCAGTTTGATGCGTCTGGTACTCGCTGGGTTACCCAACATCTCTTTTTACTTTAATAACATATTTATCTACTCATCAGATTGGCCCCAACATGTCTCCGCCCTCAGAGCTACTCTTGAGAGGTTACGTTCTCATCAACTTACGGACAAGCCTACCAAGTGCCGCTTCGGGGTTCACTCCATCCAGTATATCGGTTTCGTTCTGGACGGAGGACAATTGAGATCCCAAAACAGCAAGATAGAAGCTCTCTGCTGGATGACTCCCCCTTTGACCAAGAATGTCCTCCGCAGTTTTTTGGGTATGGTTGCCTTTTACAGGATCTTTATCCCCCAGGCATCCAACTATACCGGGCAACTTTCTGACCTGCTGAAAAAAGGAGTCCGCGAACTCCTCGCCTGGGACAAGACTTCGCTGAACTGTTTTGATTACCTGAAGCAAGTCTTGTCTGCCGAACCAGTGCTGCAAGTCCCAGATTGTCGCTCCCCCTTCATCCTCAGGAGTGACGCTTCGAATCAAGGGGTAGGAGCTGTCCTGCTACAATATCATCGGAGCCAGCCTCATCCTGTTGCCTATGCAAGTAGGAAGCTCCTGGGCCGGGAAAAGCGTTATTCCACTATAGGGCGTGAGTGTCATGCTCTGGTTTTTGGTATACTCCGTTTTGACTACTATCTCAGAGGGCGGGAGTTCATATTGGATGTGAACCACAAGCCCCTGTTGAATCTGGAGACTTCCAAGGGGAAACATGACCGTGTGTTAAGATGGGCCCTGAGTCTACAGGCCTACAGGTTTTGGGCCGTCCATATTGCAGGGGAGGACAATGTGGGGGCAGATTTATTGAGCAGGCGCATAAGTCACTCCTCATGATTCTCCTCGCCAGCGCCTCCCTATTTTAGTTTATTGGCTGATGTCTTTTTTTTTTTTTAATTTTCCAGTTGTTAGGGATTTGAATCTACCTGGAGTAGTTTCTTGAATGGGTGAGGGCAACCTGTGTGAGGGCAACTACCACATGAACGAAGTGAACGACCTGCACACGCTCGATGCTCGTGCGCATCAAGCCGTTCGATGCCTCGGATGAACAAACCACCGTAGCCTCTTAACCCGCTTTGGAAGGCGACTTGGTGAGTAGCCAGCGCATTCCTCGTCAGACAGAAGCTTAGCCTCGTCCTGACCACTTGCTTCTGCACTGGCTCCAGCTCTGCTCTTACTCGGGTTTCCTCAGAACCGTGGGCTTCCTCTGGGTGCCCTTACCTCTCTTAGCATGGGTTTACGAAAGGTAGGTCATGCCTCACCAATATCTTGTCCTTCTACAATAAACTATTGGAGGCGATAGACAGAGATGAAAATTATGATGTAATCTATCTTGATTTTAGTAAAGCGTTTGACAAAGTTCCTCACCAACGACTTTTGCTTAAATTACAGGCTCACGGAATAGAGGAGTAAAGTTTTGAACTGGGTCAAGGCGTGGCTTAGCAATAGGAAGCAAATAGTGCAAATCAATGGTAAAAGATCTGACTGGGCATGTGTTGTGTGGGGTCCCACATGGTTCGGTATTAGGTCCACTTTTGTTGATTATTTATATCAATGACTTAGATACAGGAATTAGTAGTGATGTCAGTAAGTTTGCAGATGATACCAAGATCGGTAGAGTAATTGAGTCGGATCAGGACGCTAGTATTTTCCAGGGTGAACTAAACAGATTGTATGACTAGGCGGATAAATGGCAGATGGAGTTCAATGTAGGGAAGTGCAGTATTCTGAGTGTAGGTAGGAAAAAGCCCTCGCATAACTATTGCTTAAATGACACTCTCATAAGCAGGTCTGGGTGCTAGAGGGATTTAGGGGTCTTAGTGAGCTCTGATCTCCGTCCAAGGACACAATGCATTCAAGCTAGAAATCGAGCAAATAGGGTACTGGGATTTATTTCCAGGAGCGTAAGTAACAGAAGCGCCGAAGTCTTCCTCAAACTATATTTAGCATTAGTTAGACCTCATCTTGACTATGCGGTTCAGTTCTGGTCACCTTACTATAGAATGGATATCAAAATGTTAGCCATCCTCCTCTGCACTGATTCTAAGATGATTCAGGGGTTGAGAAACTTGCCATACGAGGAAAGACTCAAACAGTTAAACTTGCATTCTCTAGAAAGGCGAAGGGTGCTTGGAGACATGATCGAGGTTTATAAATGGATGAAGGGCTTTAATAAGGGATACATTCATAAGGTTTTGTTGGTAAGAGAACCGGGTAGGACACTAAGTAATGGGTTTGAACTGGATAAATTCAGATTCAACAGGGACACAGGCAAAAATTGGTTTACAAACAGGGTGGTGGATGAGTGGAATAGGCTTAGCAGTCATGTGGTGAGTGCCAATCCAATTGTCACATTCAAAAATAGATTAGATAAATTCATGGACAGCGATATTAGGTGGGGTTAGATACACGGGAGCTACACGGGAGCTTAGGTTCAGAGGAGCTGCCTCGTACAGGCCTACCGGCCTCATGCAGACTCCTATGTTCTTATGTTCTCTACGCCCTGACTCCCGTTACTGCCGTGACCCTGACGCCCGTTCTCCTCTTGTTCCTCCCACGTCCACCACGTCTACACCACTTCAAGGACGAAGTTGTGCTGCCTCGTCACTGCCACACCGAGGACGGGACGCAAGAAGAAAGAAACCGTGCGAGGGTTCATCGCTGAGTCCGACGTGCTGAAGACTTCCCGATGGAGATCGTTGGAGAATCCTGGCGAGGTCGCCACATGTCAAGGTTGGGTGTTGTAATCGGAAGGTATGAACACTAAACACGAGAAAAACAATTAGACACCCATTTACTTTATGAAAAGTAAATAAACCCCAAACAGCCTCACAAAAGTGGAAGTCTCCAACGGGAAGGCTTCAGCACGACGAACGCTTCGTCCTTGAAGTGTTGTAGACATGGTGGGCGAGGGAGGCGCAGGCGGAGAAGGGGCATCAGATTCACGGCAGTAACGGGAGTCAGGACGTGGAGAGGAGAGAGGTAGGGCACCCAGAACAAGCCCACGATTCTGAAGAAACCCGAGTGAGAGCAGAGCTGGTGCCAGTGCAGAAGCAAGTGGTCAGGACAAGGCTAAGCTTCTGTTTGACGAGCAATGCGCTGGCCACTCACCAAGTCCCCTCCCAAAGCGGGTTAAGAGGCCTCGGTGGTTTGTTCATCCGAAGCGTCGAACGGCTTGATGCGCACGAGCATCGAGGGTGTGCAGGTCGTTCGCCTCGTTCAGGTGATAGTTGCCCTAACACTGTCTCTACATAGAAAATATTGTTAATTACTAAATGTCACTATCCACGTCACAAAATCAACGTTTGAGATGAATAATGGCCATTTTCTATATACTATCTCACAACATATTCAATGAAGATGCAAGACAAACTATCCATTGCAAAAAAAAAAAAAAATGTTACGTTAATAAGAGCAGAATCAAAGAAACAAAAATGGCAAACGGAATTACAAAGGCGTGGACTATACATGGAACAATGTGTAAAGATGATAAATAAGTGATAAAAAAATGCATTGGCATTGACAATAACACGCCAGCTTATTCAAGTGGCAAGGAGTACCGTTGTATAGTAATATCTGTTGTGGACTGTGAAGCTGAGGTTATTAATGTGACTAGAGGTGTGCCCGCAAGTAAGCGATTTTATTATTTTTGACTAGGGCGCCGGAATGTTATCGTGCTGTGGACTGGTGGTCGGCCCCAGCTAGTTATGGCTCAGACAAATATTTTATAGTGGCGCCATCGTGCTTGGTTCATGCTGCCCCTCGGAGCTATTTTTTTTATCCTCAGAGAGTTAACCTAGAGTCCAAGTTGATAGGTAGTCTTCAGGGCAGCATGAAGGTAGTCTTAGGCCACTCGGCGATGACTGAAAATACGGACACCCAACATTTCCACACAAGGCGTGGATACAGTACGGTTCTTAGCGAGTAGGAGGTAATGTAATTATTGTGTTTCTTAAAGAATACTTCATTTAAAGAAGTCACTATTATTATTTATTCTTTTTCTTGGACAAAACATTGAATAAATAAAAGCCTCAGAATATGAAAATACGTCGTATTTTAAACGAGAACTACGGCCAGGCACCGGAAGCCGGCACCAAAGCATTAAAGCATGTGTACCTATACCAATGCTTGAAGACCTAATTTGCATGACGTTCTTCATTCTGGGTGTGAGCACTCGACCCCAGTCATCATAACCAAAGTATTCAGGGTCGGGGTGTGCTTGGAAGGTCCATTTCTTGAAATGTTTGGAGCAGACGCGTTAAAGTTACATTCCCCTCTATCCCACACTTTTCTTTACATTCGCCTCGTATGCTTTTCACATCCATGGCTGTGTTTTCTAGAGCGGAAGAGTTGCCCAGTCACAGTGGGTAGCTGTCTAGTTTCCTCCATGCACAAGTTGGCAAGAGCACATAGATGTGCAGGGATGTTCTTCGCCTTTTCATTTCACATCCTAAATCCCCACAATGAATCACATTAGGTTTCCATACGTCTGGTAGCAGCCCGCGTCATGTAGCAGGTGTCAGATTCATTTAATACATATATTTTTGCTCCGCAAAGGAGGTGATGTCACATTTTCTGACTTTCGTGAGCTTTCACATTTATGTATGTATATTTCATGGAGGCATAAATTACATTATTACTTTCAATTTTACTAGAGAGAAGTTTTGTGAGTGTTTATTACACGAATATTTGACTTAGTTATGTGAAATATATAGTCAAATGGGGTAAAAAAATAGATGGGGGGTAGTTGAGTAAACAAATACATGTCTGGTGTGGCCTTGGTTACAAAAAGCTGGGGATATTAAAAGCATGTTAATTTCACCCTCTCTCAACTTTTTGGAAGTTTTCTTTCATTGCATGGCGCTGCAAAGGGATATATCGCTTTTGGTTACTTCTCTGCTTTAAGGTTGTGAGTACGCCTGTGTGAATGCGTGGCACCAATCAGATTCACCAATTCACCTCTAAGAACTGCAGTACAGGTATGTATTTTTTTACCCCACTGACAAAACCCGTGTTTGGGGTAAATAAATATCAGCAATATTTATTTAACCCAGCATGGTGTTATTTACCCCATCTGTGCAATATCAGGAAAAATCAATGTTGTTGGTGCATTAACTGTCGACAACCAAAATTTACAATATATAGTGTATCTAACAACATGCTGCTCATTCTTTTATTAGTCACATCACAGAAGCCAAAATGCCACGCACTTATAAGCCAAGACCCAAACTGTATACAGAGGCTTCAGTTGCGGCTGCTATTCGGGAGGTTGTAGATGGTGCTTCTGTGAGGTCTACAGCCAAGAAATATCATATGTCCATATTCATGCTTTGTCAAAGATACCAGCAGAGTCAGGGTTTGATAGCACTCAAGAAGCAAGGTGTCAAACCTCGACTGGAACCAGAAATGGAGGAAAAGCTTGCAGGGTACAGAAAGCGCATGGCTGAGTTAGGTTTTGGGCCTACCCTGAATGAAATGATATAAATTGTAGGACACTACTTAAGGGCCAATGAGCTAACTCACTTCTTTCATGGCAAATTGCCAGGTTATGACTGGGCCAAAAAAAATTATGCAAAGGCATAAACTCTCCTTAAAAAAGAGTGGACTCATGCAAGTAGCCCGGAAAAATGTAACCTCAGTCCCATTTGTTGAGCCTCGTCCAGGACCATCTTCTGAGCAACCAAGTACATCAGGATCTGTGCCTGCACAACGCAGGTTAAACTTTAATCCTACCACGCCTTTCACAACAGATGAAACTGCATCACTGGATAGATCACCAAGTATACTCACCAAAGAACTACAGAAGTATGCACTTCAAGAGATGCGCTACGTTGTCACCTTGGTGCCTAAAGAAGACGAAACAACCCTAGACCAAATTATCAAGGCCCGTGGTCGTCCCAGCACAACAGTTCCGCCAGCAAAGCGACATCGCATCTCCATGCATGGGGCTATCTTAACAGATGAAGAGTACAGAAAGCAACTAAAGGGGAAGGTGCTTCACCAAGAGCAAACCGCCAAAAAAGAAACCGGTTGTACAGGAATCACCTGACTCAGATACCGATTCACCAACAAAGTGCATTTCTGACAATGAAAGCTCAGGTTCTTCGGATGACACTTTAGACGACACAATCATGACAACCTTAGAAATAACTGTGAAAGCATCACTAGAGCATAAGTTTCTACGTGATAAACTTCCAAAGCGTAGTGATCTTAAAGAGGGGGATTTCTATGGTCTTCTGGGATAAGCCATGCACCTGCTACTGGGGAAAAGTTTTGAAGACTTTCAGGGACGATGACGATGGTGACGTAACATAAGTAGCAATGACATTCCTGAAACGCTCCGTAAACATCTAGTGATCCTCAGTGTCTTAGGTGGGACTGGCCTAAGGTAGCTGATGATGATGATGTTAGTGTATCACACTTGCTAGCTGGTCCAGCTTAACCTCACTTGGAAATGAAAGTGCGTGGAAAGCAGAATTTCTACTGTGTGGAGGAGGTACAGGCTGATAACTGCTTTAAGAGTGTCATGAGACTTTTTTTTTTTTTACGTCGCGGCTTTTTTACGTCGCGGCCTATAGCGCCGGTAGGCTTTTTCCCGGTGGGGCCTGATGGTCGGCCCAAGGCTTCTTCCCGTTGGGTCCTGATGGTCGGCCCAGCCCGTTCTGGCGCAGGCGAGTGTTTATAGTGGCGCCATCTTGCATTGGCTCATGCTGCCCTCCCGGAGCTCATCTTTAATCCTAGAATCTAGAGTCCGGGTTGATAGGTGGTCTTCTGGACAGCATGTGGGTAGTTTTAAGCCACTCGGCGGCGGCTGAAAAATCCCAGCTTGGTGGCACCGGGCGGGGATTGAGCTCGCGTCCTCCTGAACGCGGTGGTGTTACTCTGTCGATTCAGCCACCGCCTCCCCACTCCCAAGAAAGCGAGGCCCTAAAGCATAACCACTTTCTCCGTTTAATGGGTTTTGTTTTTTGTAATTTTGTAATAATTTCAAGTTACGGACCTCACTTTTTTCACATGAAGATTAAGTTTAGTTGTGGTTCAACAAAGCATTATTTAGTCATTATATGTAATTTCTACGGCATAACTGAATGGTTGTAGCCACTTCCTATTGCTTCAGTGCTCTATTATTATGATATTTGTTAATTTTTTTGTGGGATTTTTCAATTAAAAATGCTATTGTGCAGTGTAGATCATCATTATTTGGACTGTTTTACTGAGTAATGCCTCTAAATACACAGAGCAACTAATGCTGTACATTTCACGATTTTGTTTCAAGTATTTAGTGATTTACAGATAAATATTTTTTTACCCCAAGAGCGATGTTTTTACCCCTTTCACGGGGGTAAAAAAAAAAATATATATATATATATATATATATATATATATATATATATATATATATATATATATATATATATATATATATATATATATATATATATATATATATATATATATATTTTTTTTTACTGCTATTAAGGTAACTGTAGGGTGGATTTAACTCACATACCACAATATATGTGTCCATATACTAAATGTTGTGGTACTATTTGTTTGCCAAAAAACGTTGACATAAAAGTGCCAGAGCAAAGTTAAGGTAAATTGTATTTTTTTACCCCAATTGACTATACGTCATAGAAATATTAGCAGTGTTTATGAATGAACGCAAAGTAAACACATACTTTAACTCTAGAATGACTCGTTGACCATATTTAAATAAACAAAACAATATAAATAGGCTACTATTTAGTCCATCTACCCTCGCTTGCGACACAAAAATAGCCCGTCCACCAAGTTTCTATCGCTCGTGTGGTGATGTTAGGTGGGCGTATTGTCTACTTATTGCGGCTGGTGGGGCTCCAAGAAGAATCCTCCAGGATGCCGCGCCCGCACCCTGACCACTCAACCACCGCCTTTATTAGCAGCAGAGGCTAAGAAGAATTGCTGGGCGTGAATACTGACGTCATAAACGACGTCATCACTGACGGGACTAGTCTAACTAATGGTCACCAATTACAACTATGAGATGAGTTGGGCAGGGAAATTAGTGGGGAGCAGAGCTGATCCAGCTTCCACCAAAAAGATAGACACAGCATCACATGTACGTCTCTTTTGGTCAGCATAACCATGAGTAAGAATTAGTGAACCTTGGGCAAGCCGTGAATTATAATTATCGACTTTGTTGCAACTGTATTGGCTTGGAATTAAGAGTAGGAAGACGTGTGGTAGGATTGATTCCTTTGTTAGGTGTTAGGTAATGACAAGAGCAAACTGTACAAGGTGTAAGCGGAATGGGAAACCACTAGCTATGGTGTGTGCTTGTGAGTTTGTGTTATAATGTAACTTCAGTGTACTTTTTGTTAATTAATACTATTGCGTTTTATTATATATGGTTATCAGACATGTATTAATTTATTAGAATTCTTGATGTCCTGTTATTTATTACTGGCGTCCCTAATTAGTTATCTGCGTGTTGTTGTTGATCTAATTCTCATTATAACAAATTTTTGATAAAATTTCCCTTTCTTTTATTCCCAACTCGTTTTTTTCCTAACAGCTTGGTCCCGGACTGCGTTCCTAAGGATACAGCACGGTAAGCTTACATAATTAAGGCTTGACTTCAACGTGGTATTAGTGTTTGTATCTAAGAAAAAAATAAGGAAAAGGCAAAACGGGAGTTACAAGAACACAGAATGGAAAGAAAATATGAGGAAATAACATGAGGCAGAAAAAAAGGGGTCCATAAATAGAGAGAGTAAGGGTAAATAATGTATTCCACCATCATATCATTTTCATTCCGTATTCATATAAACTGAGCTGAGCTGAGCCATCCTCTACCAACCCAGCAGTCAGTCTTTCCTCGCCTTACCTCCATCTGCCTCACAGCTTCGCATAAACACACAGGCACGCCTTTTTACTACAGCGAGCTCCGTTGGTATTTCACAAGAGGGAATCTAAGCGGGCTCTCGCTAGGAAAATCCCTCCCGCCGGCCTTTTTGTTACATTTGATGGGTGGGCAATTGAGAGGCAGTGTGGTTCGCTGTATACGTCCGAGTGTTAATGCGCCAAGGAAAAGAAAAAGATGTGTGTGTGTGTGTGTGTGTGTGTGTGTGTGTGTGTGTTGATGCTCTGAAGAAAGAATGAGCTGTGTGTGTGTGTGTGTGTGTGTGTGTGTGTGTGTGTGTGTGTGTGTGTGTGTGTGTTATTCATGAATACACTAAACTGACTAAAGGCTCTTATCACTTGCTGGGTTTGCAACTGTCAGTCATTACTCTCCCCGGGAAAGCTTGAGGTGCATTTTGACGGAGACGTTAATGACGTCAAAATGACCTAAGTCTATATATACAGCAGCGGGATGACGTCACTTGAAGCTATAAAAAAAATGCCCGCTAGTTCAGGGGTGACTAAAGTTGAGGCCGTATGTGTAGTCTGAATGTGCATTCTCGCCTCCTTTCGAAAACACCGCGTTCAGCAAGCCACTGACGAAAAAATGTCTTTTTTATTGTGCTATTACGTGACTGTAACTACGATGCCTACAAACGGCGGTGTGGGGTGTGAGGGAGGGCATGTTGAAGTAAAGGTAAAGTTGGGGGCATATGCTGTATCAGCGCGTGGCCTCGGTGCTCATCTCCGTAACATTGACCCTTGAGCCTGTGGTGGGAGGGAGCCCATTACACCGGGACACAGGGGCAGTCTGACGTCCGGGTTACCACAGTTTACCTTCCCCAGGTTTCCCCAGGTACCCATTTATCGACCAGCCCGAGAGGGAAGATGAACAGCTGGGTGAGCTGCACGCCGACTGCCCGGGCCGGGATTCGAACCCGGGCCCGCGGAGTAGAAGCCAGGCACGCTGACCACTAGACCACGGAGGCGGATTGATTTAAATTAGTCCGCCTTTCTTCGTTTTCTCTAAATCCCTGTTTCTACATTCTTTAGTTTGGCTCCAAGCAGTATCACGCACAAACCACGCCTCTGCCGTGTCTCCTCCCACAAACCTGCGTATGACTTGACTTGGTGTATATAGACTTAGAAAATGACGTCAGCGAAACAGTGGCCGCTCGGCACGGATGATCCACTCCGCCAGTCCATCGCTCATCATTTGTTGACAAACATATGGATACCATTAACCACAACGACTTATTGTATATTTTATTTTGTAGCTAAGTACTTCTATTTCATATTTTCATGATATGTAGGATATTCAACATCACTGGACTGGCACCACCACCACTACCCGGGATCCAAAAGTTAGCTTGAGTTCATCTCTGGACGGGCTCCGCGCGGGGCCGGGGCTCCGTTGATGACGTCACTGACGGTCGACGGATCCGCGAAAACGGAATAGTGGGAACCCCGCTTAAGTTCATTGTATGTTCAATCGTTCATACGGTGGCCGATATTTGTGAGGGCAACTGTACCTTCTAAGGGTTTCAAAGACCCTGCTATATATTTTTTCGGGATATTTTTTTTAAGAAAGTGTCAGGTGGGGATATTAATCTGGCACAGCACGTTTATGACTTGCCTATTTTCGTCAATGTGATTTATTAACAAGATGCGGATAAGGTACTTTTTTTTACAACAAAGGAGACAGCTCAAGGGCACACAAAAAAGGAAACTGTGATAAAAAAAAAAGCCCGCTACTCGCTGCTCCTATAAAAATAATCAAAAGAGGTGGCCGAAAGAGGTCAATTTCGGGAGGAGAGGTGTCCTGATACCCTCCTCTTGAAAGAGTTCAAGCCGTAGGCAGGAGGAAATACAGATGAAGGAAGATTGTTCCAGAGTTTACCAGCGTGAGGGATGAAAGAGTGAAGATGCTGGTTAACTCTTGCATAAGGGGTTTGGACAGTATAGGGATGACCATGAATAGAAAGTCGTGTGCAGCGGGGACGCGGGAGGGGGGGTGACATGCAGTTAGCAAGTTCAGAAGAGCCGTCAGCGTGAAAATAGCGATAGAAGATAGAAAGAGAGGCAACGTCGCGACGGAATTTTAGAGGTAGAAGACTATCAATAGGTGGAGGAGAGCTGATGAGACGAAGAGCCTTAGATTACGCTCTGTCCAGAAGAGCTGTGGGAGTGGAGCCCCCTCACACTGAGATACATAATCCATACGAGGGCGGACAAGGTCCCTGCATATGGATAGCAACTGTGCGGGGAAGAAGAACTGGTGGAGACGATACAGAACGCCCAACGTCGAGGAAGCTGATTTAGCGAGAGAAGAGATATGAAGTTTCCAGTTGAGATTTTGAGGTAAAGATAGATCGAGGATATTTAGTGTTGAAGAAGGTGACAGCTGAGTGTTGTCGAAGAATAGGGGATAGGTGTTTGGAAGATAGGATAGTTGATAGGTGGATAAATTGAGTTTTTGAGGCATTGAAGGACACAAGGTTTCTTCTGCCCCAATCGGAAATGATAGCAAGGTCTAAGGTTAAGCGTTCTGCAGCTTCCAGTCTGGAGTCGTGTACTTCCTGTTGGGAAGAAGAAGATTTATAAGATATACGCAATGATAAAGCACAGCAGAACAAGTGACTCTCGTTGCTTGGCCCGCAAATGATGCTGTGGAGACGGCGATGTGATTCTGTGCCGGTGACCAGCGATATTTTAGTTGCGCGGTCATTCACTTGTGGCAGCACCAAGTCCGGGACATCTGTTTTATCTTTTAATATTCATTTTATTTATTTTATTTTATCGTGTCCATTAGCAGAGCATTCGATATAACCTTGATTTAGCTATCCAGTCCATAATCCAGCCTGCCAGCTGAAAGACACTATTGTGTTCAAAGCTGAAAGATTCGGCTATCCATGCCGGACGCAGTAAAATATGCTGCCTCCCTGCACATGAGCACAACGCCGCCTCCACAAACGCATAGGAAATGGTCGTCAGTATCAATAATATGCAGGCAACAACTACTACACATACCGTCAATTATAGCCGATTGTGAGTTTAAAATATTAAGATTGTCGCAGACAGCTGTTTTGTTCATGTATAGCCTACTACTTTTCTCGGAGAAGGACAGCGCCAAGACTGTTTAATAACTTTAAGCAGCGAAATCATAGATCATCAAAACAGCTGTCTGCGACAGTTCTAATATTTTTTTTTTACTCAAAGTTAACTATAATAATGGTATTTATTTTGCCTGCCTATTATATATATATATATATATATATATATATATATATATATATATATATATATATATATATATATATATATATATATATTTGTGTGTGTGCTGCCTGTAGCGGCTGTGAGGCTTTCTTGAGGGGCCTCCTGGACGACTCCAGCCCGTCAGTGACGCAGGCTAATTTTATATATAGTGACTACCGTGATGTATCACTCCTGCTTGGCCCATGCTGCCCCCCGGTACTCCTCTTGACCGAAGTAGCTGAAGTTAAGGTTGATTGAAGATTCAGACAGCATGTGGATAATCTTCCGCCACTCGGCGATGACTTGAAAAATCAACGTGTTTCAGTGGGATTCAAACCTAGTCCATGCAAAGATCCTCGGGCTCACCACGCTAGGTCTGTTTCCTATACGTAAGCAATCATACTTCACTCACAAAGTCGGACACGTTGTGTGACATTAAATTGCTAGAGTACATTGTACTGCTCAAACTTTGGCGGCGCGACTATCGTGCCATAACAGACCCAACTTCAGCACTCAGACAACACAGGCATAAATGAAAGAACAATGCAACCATCATCGGCAACATGTAATAAAAACATAAGAAAATAAATGAAAACACACATCAAAGGAGTCAAATCTGTGAAACTTTCACATCCATCATGCAACTAACTTTTTACACCTTCATTCCATCAAATTCAGAATTAAATCTCCCTACTCAGGTGGAGCTGAAAAATGAAATGTCATATTTTCATCCGAATTTATTTGAAGTATTTTATTGAAATATTATAATACTGTGCCTCTCCATCATTTTAGAGAAGTAACTGAAAGATATTGCATTGCCCTCTCCTCCAAGCTAAGGGACCGGATATCAGTGCTGCCTCCTGCTTAGTGCATAGTTTGGAAAATCCCACATTTTCCTCCTTCACCGATTGAAACTGCTTTATTTCATACTCTCGGATTTCCTCTTCTTTTCTTTTTTTATTTCAACTCACTCATTATCACATGCTCATTTCCCTGCTAACGTGCTTGAATTACTGTTCTTTGCTACTGAGACGTAGTATGGTGAAGGGAGGCTTATTTTCATTTGTTTGAGATAAAATTAAGATATATATTTTTTTCCTTGCCTTACCTACAGACCTAGTGTCCATAATAACTTGAACTTGGATCACGTTATCAAGGATAAGACACGAAAAGGGTACTTAGGCTTAGTAATAGAGGTTTCTGGTGTGTCAGTATCCAATAATTAAGAAATATATAAAAAAAAGTGGCCTTAACGGGTGGGATCACGGTATCTAAATATACATATCCATAAAGTTGGTTTCACCATCCTTTATTTTCCTTTAAATTCATCTCTTTAAAAGATCATGATTCTTTTTAATCTATTTACACACACCACCAAAAAGTCCAGGGAATGTTTATCCTGAGTAATAATCATATGGGCTGTAGATTATTATTGTTATTATTCTATCTATCTATCTATATTTCCGACGCCCTGTTCCCTAACGAGAATTTCCCTCCAGGGAGTGGCCACGCCAGAAGTGCCTCCATATCTCCCTGTTCTGGCGCTCTCTCTCAGCACACTCAATCTTGCTACTTCCAACTCTCTCGCTCCAATACTCACTCACCCTATTGATCCACTTCACAGGTGGTTTTCCCCTGACACCCCCTCCTTCAATCCTTCCCTCATACACTCTCTTCACAGATTCATTTTCCTTCGTTCTCATCACGTGTCCAATTCATGATGAAGTTGTAAACTTTCAACTTCTCATTCTACTCAGTCCCCCCAGTCACCAACATGAGTCTGACACCACATACTGAACACTAGAAAGGTACAGGATATAATAGTTATAAGGCGAGGAATTAAATTGTCATAAGTTCTTAAGAATTACATTTGAAAAGTCGCAAAGTACTTTCCATAGAACTCAAGTTCTAGATTAGAAGTGCAGCTGAGGCTGCCTCCAGGAGATACAAGGCTTCCGCACCGCTCAAGCCAACGGCTGCATACACCTTCTCACCGGACTCCTGACTCTGCTATTGGAAAAACTGAAATCGGATAGGAGTGGGGTAAAGTATGTGCAATCATCGGCAGGGCGTGCTAACATCAATACCCGTACCCAGAAAGAAGACCAGACACCTCTCTAATCTTTAAACTCTATGGATAAAAAAGCACCACATATTTCCATTTATAATTATAGTATAAAAAAAATGGAAAATAAATATAAAGTCCCAAACTCAACAAAGTATAAAAAATTATGTACCTTCACTGCATAACACGCAGGGTGATTTTGGAAAAAAACACATTTACTGAACTACTGACTTAGATTTAATCATATTGCATAGAGTTTCATATAAATATGTTGCAAGAATCATAATTAACTACACACACACTCTCTCTCTCTCTCTCTCTCTCTCTCTCTCTCTCTCTCTCTCTCTCTCTCTCTTTCTCTCTCTCTCTCCTCTCTCTCCTCTCTCTTCTCCCTGTACCTCCCATGCCGAAGTCAATACATTTCTCTCCCCACATCCTCCACCGTCCTCTAACCCATCTCATCATACACACCTCCACCACCACCAGCTCCACCACCAGCCAGACGCGTCCTCACCCCTCACGCGCTGTCACGTCGTCTCTGGGAAGTCTCTTCTCTTCCGCCTCCTCGGACCCTACTCTCTCCGCTCCCGCCTCCCGTATCCGTATAGCACATCTGTAGGGGTTCTTCAGGCACTGATCTTCCATTATATCCTAAGTCCTTCCCGACTCCGCCTACCCTGCCTCCAACCATCGGATTAACATAATAATCTCCTCCTCTTCCATGTGACCTGAGGTTAATATTTTCAGTTCTGTAAGGTGTTCAAGATGAAGGTTCCAGCTAACATGATACTTCTCACTTTTTGGTTCTACCCTCTCACACTCCACGGCGGAATGTGAGTCAGCTGCTTATTGCTTCTATTGCCAGGATGCTCACCAGTTGTCTTCCAGACAGTGCCCACGATATCGCCTGGAACAGGATATTTTGCAACTTGCAAATAGTCAGTTTATCAGCCTTGGAAGTGCGCGCCGTGAACTCCTCTACCGCCAGAAGGCCGGTACTGGAGCAAAGACGTACACCTCATCGCTAGGCACTCGCTCTTCTGCCCAGCCCGCTGCTCAGGTGTCCTTTACGGTTTCCTCCCGGCCCTTTGAAGCTACTGTTACTACGTCTCATAATAGATTTTCGCTTTTGTCCCGTGATTCTGTCGAGTCACCTCCAGGTTCTGATGGGGCTTCTCCGGCCTCGTTCCAGGTGATGCATGTTGATGTACATGCACCTCACATTGCTTCGCCGAAGTCCGCCAGAGGTATGAAGAAGCGACATCGCGGTTCTACAGATTCAGTTGAATCTGTGCCGCCAACTAAGATTACTGTAGGTATACATGATTCTGAGGTCTCTCAGGAAAGGCCTATGGAGGAAGATGCGGAGGCTCATATTGTGCCTGCTGCGACCCCCTCTGTTCCAGTTCCTGTTGCTTCTAGTGGTTTTCCTAATCGGGAAACTGAGGAATCCCTTGGAGATAGTGTTGGGAATCCTCCCCGCGAGCATGTAGCTTCGGGGAGTGGTGTGCGGTCTGGCTCTAGCAGTGCGGCGTCCGGAGGGGGCGCAGGTTCCTTTGTTGGGAGAAAGCTCGAGGTCCCTCGACCCGGCTCCTCTCGGGTCCCAGTCTCCTCTTCTCGTCGTATTACAGTACCGAATCAGGTGTGTAAAAGGCAGTCTCTTTCAGGGGCTCGCCTGGAGCGCACTCGGAAATAGACAACTGCCGACTCCTCCAGTGGAATTGTAGAGTCCTACGAGCCTCGTGGGAGGAACTCCGAGCATTGATATCTCGGTTTTCTCCTGCTTGCCTTTGTTTACAGGAGTCAATGCTCGGAGACTACACTCACTCTAGTCCTCCTGGGTATCGTGCCGTTTACAATACCCCTAATCCTGGACAGGGCCACCATGGTGGCACCGCCATATTCGTTCGCTGTGATATTCCTTCTGTCCCATTACAGCTTCACTCAACGTTGCAGTCTGTTGCTGTTAAGGTTTATTTAGGCAAATTTTATAAATTATGTAGCCTTTATCTCCCTCCCGGTGTTCCCGTTGACAGACACGATCTTGACGACCTGGTGCAGGAACTTTCCTCGCCTTTACTTTTATTAGGGGATTTTAACGGTCGCCATCCGTTGTGGGATGATGGTGCTACCAACCCACGCGGACTTTTAGTTGCTTCTTTTATTGAGGATCAGGGATTAGAAATTTTAAACTCTGGGGAGGTGACACATTTACATAGCCAGACTGGTACTTTTACTTCTATAGATCTTTCACTTTGCACTATAACAGCCCCGGGTTCGACCCATAACATCCTAGATACCGTAGGGCCATCACAGGTTGAAAAAAAAGAAAAAGGGGGAGGAAGAGGAAAAATAGTGACGCTAAGATTCCTCAACCTCACAGAGAGTGTACAGCTGGGTTCGAATCCCTGCTGTCCCCTCTCTGTAAGCTGACACCAGGAGGTTGTAATATGGCACAACCCCCAAAGCCTGTAAGTGAGGAACGGCAGTTCTATGAACCAGGTGGGGCGTAACTAAACTAACTGTTTAGTCCCCAGACTCTCTCTGCCAAGGGCAGGCCTGGCAACACTTGACTTTAACAACTGTCCCACCTGGCAGATAGTGTCCGTCGTTCCCCAGCTTACTATGGGTTGTTCCTTGAGGTAGATGGTATCCTCAGTCCCAAGTTTGGTAGTGTGGGGTCGTGGTTACCTTCGGAGGTCGTGGTGGGGGAGATTGCGAGACTGCACCTTAGGCTAGGAAGGCTGTATGCATTAACATAGGACATAGACAGAAAACAATTTATTGGTTTAATCCTCACTCCCGATGGAAGGGTAGCCTGTTTTGGTTAATACAAAATGGTAAATCTTTCTTCTAATTCCTAATATTCTTATTGACAAATGCTACACACGAGAGATGACCATATGTAGGTATATATCACAGGGCTACCGCCCGATTGACTAGACAATCCGATTTCACTTCCCGCATCGGCGTGCATACACAAATAAAAACACTCATAACAAAAACAGGAAGAAAAGAGTAAGTATGAGAGAAAGATCAGACTGTTACAGCTAAAGGGGGGTGAGGTCACTGTTTGTCCCTCGTCCACCAAGCGGATGCCCCTTACCCGGGGTACACATTTTCCTTGGCTTGGTGGAGGCCTGA
Source organism: Eriocheir sinensis (assembly GCF_024679095.1). Classification (NCBI taxonomy): domain Eukaryota; kingdom Metazoa; phylum Arthropoda; class Malacostraca; order Decapoda; family Varunidae; genus Eriocheir; species Eriocheir sinensis. Next base: position 375,379 of record NW_026111720.1, read on the forward strand.
GAGCTACACTATGTTGTTGTGCCGTGCCTAAAGGGGGGTTTCGGAGCCGTTTCTACTCCCATTACCAGCCTGCTGGTCGCGAGGGCGGCAGAGACTGGACCTTACCTTGGCTCAATTCAGGCACTCATGACTGAGGGCATGACCCTTGTCCATCATTGGCGTCTGGGTCCATTCCCGACTCTCAATGGGGGCGGCTTCAAGATGGCGGGCCACTCGCCTTGCCTAACCCGGGACAACTGTCTCGCGGCCTCACCTGTGCCGTGCGGAAAGGTTAAGTCCCGAATGAATCACTAATGAACGCCGGCTAGGGCTATCGCTCACTCCCAGGCACTCAGGACTCTAGCGAGCGGTGAGCTTACCTGTGCCGTGCGGAAAGGTTAAGTCCAGAATGAATCTGGCCTGGCAGAGCGGTTGCCTCGCTACCTCTCCTGGTGACGTGGCCACCTCAAGGTTCCAACACTTTTCCTTCTCGCCTTTCAGCTTGGTACATTAATCTATCCTTCCTCTGCCTTTCTGAGGTGGTCTTTTTGTATGTTAATTCTAAACCTAATTTTCCCTTAATTTCTAAGTCCTAACGTATAAATATATATAAAAAATAGGAATTCGGCTGGATTTATATCAGGGGAGCCAACCCAAGCTAGCTTTCTCGCTCTCTTCCCTTATCTACTTATGACATATTAACCTCTACGGGTATTGTTTCGGCTGAGGGGAAACTGGATCCGGTAAATAACCATGGCCATGTACAAGGGATTATTCCCAATTTTACCAGTTGTCTTTTAACTGGCTTCTGCGGTGTTGGTATGCCGGCAGGTACGTTACAGCACTTCTAATTCTCTTTCTGATTTTCGTTGGCGGGTCTTACCGGACTTGTATGGCAGTGACCACTTTCCAATTTTATTGGGACGCACTGATTCCGTTCCACAGTCACGCCTTTCTCGCTGGCGTCTAGATAAAGCAGACTGGCAGCGATTTACGGAACTTAGCTCCTCTCTTCGTCCGTTGGCTGACTTTGGAACTTCTGACGAGGCTGCATCCTATTTCACTGATGCCTTACATTCTGCAGCCCTTCAATCCGTCCCCAGGACGTCTGGCCAGTTCCCTAAACGCCGCTTGCACTACTGCTGTGCAAGAGAAGCGTGCTACATTCTCTCGACTTCGTCGTCACCGTGGGGACCCCCAGTGTTCGGATGCTTTTCGGAGAGCGCGTGCTCGAGCACGACGCACTTTCAAGGAGGCTCAACGAATTTTTTGGAAGGCTTATGTCTCTTCCATCACTACCAGAACTACACTCACTGAAGTCTTTAACAGAGTTCGTAAGATCTCTGGGAAGTTTTCCCCCCCTCCCCGTCCAGTGTTATCGCATGCAGGGGAAACGGTGGCGGACCCTAAGACTGTTGCTGACCTATTCGCTAAGCACTTTGCCAGTGTCTCTAGGAAAGATCCTACTGCACCAGGGGCTCGTCATCGCCGGGATTTGGAATCACTCGGCGTTAACTTCGCTTCCACCGGAGGGGAATCTTATAATATCCCATTTTCTCTCTCCGAGTTGAAGACGGCTTTATCCCAGTGTCATGATTCCTCGCCAGGTCCAGACGACATCCCTTATGCTTTCTTACGCCACATGTCTGACTGTGGTTTTACATTTTTATTGGATCTTTACAATTTCATTTGGCGTACCGGTGATTTTCCATCTCTGTGGAGTGTGGCTGTAATTCTTCCCATTCTGAAGCCTGGGAAAGATCATCTCCAAGCAACTAACTATCGTCCTATTTCTTTAACATCCTACATTTGTAAACTGATGGATGGTACTTGGAGAGCCGGAATTTATTGACCCCGGTGCAATATGGTTTCCGAAAGGTGCGGTCCACTTCGGATGCTCTTTTATCCTTGGAGTCCTCAGTTTGTGAGGCGTTTGCCAATAATCACCACCAGGTGACCGTGTTTTTTGATCTGGAGAAGGCCTATGACACCGCTTGGTGTCATGGTATTTTACTTAACCTGTTTGAGTTTGGTCTTCGTGGCCGTCTCCCTATTTTTATTCAGGAGTTTTTATCTCATCGTCTTTTACGGGTTAGAGTGAAAAGTATTTTTTCCGAGATTTGTCCACTTGAGGATGGTGTACCACAGGGAAGTATTCTCAGTGTTACGCTATTTGCTGTGGCTATTAATGGAGTCGGTGTCCTGCCTGATGGAGTTCATAGCTCCTTATATGTAGACGATTTATCCATTCGTTTTCTGCGGCAAGGATGTCGTTGATTGAAAGAAAACTGCAATTGACAATTAATAGAGTCGCCAATTGGGCAAATACGCGCGGCTTTCGATTTTCGTCCTCAAAGACAGTGGCTATGCACTTCTGTCGTCTTCGAGGCGTTCATCCGGACCCTGACTTATATCTTGGTAATAGGCGACTGTCCTGTGTAGAGACGACTCGTTACCTCGGTCTTTTATTTGATAGCCGCCTAACCTGGGTGCCTCATTTACGTTACGTTAGGGCGGCTTGTCAGAAAGCCCTGTCCCTCCTTCGTGTTTTAGCTCGTACCTCTTGGGGTGCAGACAGGGACACGCTACTCCTCCTCCACAGAACACTCATCCTTTCCAAGTTGAAATATGGCTGCGAGGTTTACTCCGCCAAGGAGGCTCGCCTACGCGTGTTGGACTCAGTGCATCATGCCGGGGTCCGCTTGGCTACTGGTGCATTCCGGTCTTCACCGATACCTAGCCTCCTCGTGGATGCTGGCGTCCTGCCTCTGGATTTGAGACGCCAGTCCTCTCTATTCCGTTGCTGGTTCCGCGTCCAACCCTTCCGGAATCAGTTCCTTGTGTGTCAATTTTGCGGGATTCCCGTTCGCCTGCATATGATGAGCGACCTAGTCTCCCTAAACCTTTTGGGTTTCGGGTAGCGTCTGCCATGACACCGTGGTCTTTCCCTCCCATTCCTATTTGCCCTTATCGAGTACCTAGGGTTGGATACTGGCAGTTCCCCGGTGTATCCGTGTTCTCCCACTATAGATAATAAGAGGGATTTACCGCCATATGCGTCCCGAGCCTTATTTTTAGAGCATTTCACTGAACACTCGGACTCCATCCCTGTCTTTACTGATGGCTCTAAATTGGATGCTGAAGTTGGCTTTGGTGTTGTGTTCCCCTCCCTCTGTCGGGGAGGTAGTCTTTCTTCTGTTGCTTCTGTACTTACTGCAGAGCTGTCTGCAATAGTCCTCTCTTTACAGATTATTTTTACCCTTCCTTTGGACTCTTTTATGATATTTAGTGATTCTCGTAGCGCTCTTTCTGCGCTGGGCTCCTTTACTCCCTCTGTTAATCCCCTAGTTTTATCTGCTCTCGAGTGGCTGTATTTGCTCAGCAACAGGGGCTATCGCATTGGGTTTTGTTGAGTTCCAGGACACGTTGGCGTATACGGGAACGAACGAGCTGATGGACTTGCAAGGTAGGCAGCAGCTAGAGCTGCCCCTCCTAGTGCTGTCCCATGTACAGATATGTTTCCAGAGATTCGCAAGGCAATTCTTGCCAGTTGGCAGGAGAGGTGGAATGCCCGGGGTGCGACTTCCAAAATGGGAGAGATTACCAGGACTGTGTCTCGTCCTTGGTCATACGAAAGTGTCCGTGACCGTCGCTCGCAGACAGCCTTGACCTGTCTTCGGACGGGTCATACGCGTCTAACACATGGTTACCTCAGGTCCCGGGGGATGCAGCCTTATTGTGATGACTGTTTGGTTCCCCTGACTGTGCCCCGTCGAAGGGGAGTCACCTTGTCGTGGTGACGGGGCTTGAAGCGAGGTCGGCGGCACCACCTACCGTGGTGGCTTACCCACCTCGATAGGGCTCGATGTCCGATGGCCTCGTGGACCAAGTGCTCCCTCCTCATCACCGGTAGAGGAGGCCTACTGGTGATGTTGCCTTCTCCCGCCCTGCCCTTTTACCACCTAGGGCAGGGCTACTGTCTCCCCATGTGTTTGCCGTGCGTGACGTCCCGTATACTCCCCGTGCCCTTTCATCTGGGGATTAAGTCCACCGCGGGGCAGGGTGTAGTTCCACTCGGTGGGCAACACGCTCCTTTGGCGGGAGGGTTGGGGTAAGACGGGTGGTTCAGTGTGGCCCCACTGAATCAATCGGCTGGTCATGCAATGGCTAGGGTCAAGTGGTCATTGCCGGGTGGGCGGTCGCAACGGTCCCGCGGACCGCCGTTAAACACCTGGCAGTGGATGCGTATACTTCCCCATTACCCCTGGGGCTGTTGGGTACGGTTTGGCCCCAACATTCAGCCTCCCCTTGTTGGGCTCCGTGGTGGGTGTGGGTGTGGGGGGGTGAAACACCTCCCCTGTGTATGGGTAAGTTTCCCTTGCCTCGGCCTGCCTCTCTCCCTGACGGCCGCCTGTCCCCGATTACCCCTACACGGTCTTCTCTCGTCGCCACCTTGGAGCCTTTCACCGTTCCTGGTGGTGCCGCTGGAAAGTCCCTACCTCCTAGAGGGGCTGACCAAAACAAGTCCGTGCGACACAAAAGTCCACGTGTGTCTGACAAGGCTGCCTCCCATTCAGGGGGTAACTCTGATGTGCGTCCCTCTTCCAAGCTGGATGCACTTCAGATGGTGAATATCGATCCATCGTTTTCCTACCGTGCCTTGCACTCCTTACTTAAGCCATTTGGCACAGTCCTTCGTATCCGTCTCATTTATGATGGAGACTTCAAGTCAAACAGATGCTATGTGACCTTTGCTTCCAGCGTTGAAGGCCAGTCGGCGTGTGATGCTGTTGCGACTCTGCATATCGCAGGTGCTGGATTTCAAGCGAAACTTCTCCGCTCTTCCAATATTTCTGACAGTGACATGGACTATGTCCCGAACCTCTTCGAAGACGCTTTGTTAGAGCCAACTCCCAGGGACAGCCAAGTCCCTCCCTCTCGTTGGTTTGTTGCATACTATAGGAATGGGCGTGGCAACTTCATTCATGCTGCTACGTACCTCGCCATAGAAATTGGCACGATCCCTGAGGGGAATCTGAAAAAGTATGGGAAGGGAGTGTTAATCAGGGCTAAAGATATTACTCAAGCTAAAATGCTGCAACATCTACCATGCCCTGCTGACAACATGTTTGAAACGGTCAAAGCACACCATACCTTCAATTATAGTAAAGGCAGTATATATATATAATCATGACCTCTATGAGTTCTCTGAGGAGGAAATACTTGGGATGTGCCCTAGTTCTGTTCATAAGGTGTCCAAGATGAAGGGTTCAGCTAACATGATACTTCTCACCTTATTTGGTTCTACCCTCCCTGACCGTGTCAGTATTGGCCCCCTCCATCTTCGGGTAAAGCCTTTTGTTGACCGCCCTCTACAGTGTTTTTCATGTTACGGGTATGGTCATGGTAAGAAATACTGCACTGAGCCTTCTCGGTGTGGTAATTGTTTTGCATTAGGCTCACACTCCACGGCGGAATGTGAGTCAGCTGCTTATTGCTTCTATTGCCAGGATGCTTACCAGTTGTCTTCCAGACAGTGCCCACGATATCGCCTGGAACAGGATATTTTGCAACTTGCAAATAGTCAGTTTATCAGCCTTGGTAGTGCGCGCCGTGAACTCCTCTACCGCCGGAAGGCCGGTACTGGAGCAAAGACGTACACCTCATCGCTAGGCACTCGCTCTTCTGCCCAGCCCGCTGCTCAGGTGTCCTCTACGGTTTCCTCCCGGCCCTTTGAAGCTACTGTTATTACGTCCCATAATAGATTTTCCCTTTTGTCCTGTGATTCTGTCGAGTCACCTCCAGGTTATGATGGGGCTTCTCCGGCCTCGTCCCAGGTGATGCATGTTGATGTACATGCACCTCACATTGCTTCGCCGAAGTCCGCCAGAGGTATGAAGAAGCGACATCGCGGTTCTACAGATTCAGTTGAATCTGTTCCGCCAACTAAGATTACTGTAGGTATACATGATTCTGGGGTCTCTCAGGATAGGCCTATGGAGGAAGATGCGGAGGCTCATATTGAGCCTGCTGAGACCCCCTATGTTCCAGTTCCTGTTGCTTCTAGTGGTTTTCCTGATCGGGATATGGAAACTGAGGAATCCCTTGGATATAGTGTTGGGAATCCTCCCCGCGAGCATGTAGCTTCGGGGAGTGGTGTGCGGTCTGGCTCTAGTAGTGCGGCGTCCGGAGGGGGCGCAGGTTCCTTTGTTGGGAGAAAGCTCGAGGTCCCTCGACCCGGCTTCTCTCGGGTCCCAGTCTTCTCTTCTCGTCGTATTACCGTACCGAATCAGGTGGGTAAAAGGCAGTCTCTTTCAGGGGCTCGCCTGGAGCGCACTCGAAAATAGACATCTTCCTACTCCTCCAGTGGAATTGTAGAGGCCTACGAGCCTCGTGGGAGGAACTCCGAGCATTGATATCTCGGTTTTCTCCTGCTTGCCTTTGTTTACAGGAGTCAATGCTCGGAGACTACACTCACTCTAGTCCTCCTGGGTATCGTGCCGTTTACAGTACCCCTAATCCTGGACAGGGCCACCATGGTGGCACCGCCATATTCGTTCGCTGTGATAGCCCTTATGTCCCATTACAGCTTCACTCAACGTTGCAGTATGTTGCTGTTAAGGTTTATTTGGGCAAATTTTATACATTATGTAGCCTTTATCTCCCTCCTGGTGTTCCCGTTGACAGACACGATCTTGACGACCTTATGCAGGAACTTTCCTCGCCTTTACTTTTATTAGGGGATTTTAACGGTCGCCATCCGTTGTGGGATGATGGTGCTATCAACCCACGCGGACTCTTAGTTGCTTCTTTTATTGAGGATCAGGGATGATAAATTTTAAACTCTGGGGAGGTGACACATTTTCATAGCCAGACTGGTACTTTTACCTCTATAGATCTTTCACTTTGCACTTCTAATTCTCTTCCTGATTTTCGTTGGTGGGTCTTACCGGACTTGTATGGCAGTGACCACTTTCCAATTTTATTGGAACGCATTGATTCCGTACCACAGTCACGCCTTTCTCGCTGGCGTCTAGATAAAGCAGTCTGGCAGCGATTTACGGAACTTAGCTCCTCTCTTCGTCCGTTGGCTGACTTTGGAACTTCTGACGAGGCTGCATCCTATTTCACTGATGCCTTACATTCTGCAGCCCTTCAATCCGTCCCCAGGACGTCTGGCCAGTTCCCTAAACGTCCTGTTCCCTGGTGGAACGCTGCTTGCACTACTGCTGTGCAAGAGAAGCGTGCTGCATTCTCTCGACTTCGTCGTCACCGTGGGGACCCCCAGTGTTTGGATGCTTTTCGGCGAGCGCGTGCTTGAGCACGACGCACTTTCAAGGAGGCTCAACAAATTTCTTGGAAGGCTGATCTTTCTTCTATCACTACCAGAACTACACTCACAGAAGTCTTTAACAGAGTTAATAAGATCTCTGGGAAGTTTTCTCCCCCTCCCCCTCCAGTGTTATCGCATGCAGGGGAGACGGTGGCGGACCCTAAGACTGTTGCTGACCTATTCGCCAAGCACTTTGCCAGTGTCTCTAGGAAAGATCCTACTGCACCAGGGGCTCGTCATCGCCGGGATTTGGAATCGCTCGGCGTTAACTTCGCTTCCACCGGAGGGGAATCTTATAATATCCCATTTTCTCTCTCCGAGTTGAAGATGGCTTTATCCCAGTGTCATGATTCCTCGCCAGGTCCAGACGACATCCCTTATGCTTTTTTACGTCACATGTCTGACTGTGGTTTTACATTTTTATTGGAACTTTACAATTTCATTTGGCGTACCGGTGATTTTCCATCTCTGTGGAGTGTGGCTGTAATTCTTCCCATTCTGAAGCCTGGGAAAGATCATCTCCAAGCAACTAACTATCGTCCTATTTCTTTAACATCCTGCATTTGTAAAGTGATGGAGAAGATGGTGAATGTCAGGCTTATGTGGTACTTGGAGAGCCGGAATTTATTGACCCCGGTGCAATATGGTTTCCGAAAGGTGCGGTCCGCTTCGGATGCTCTTTTATCCTTGGAGTCCTCAGTTTGTGAGGCGTTTGCCAATAATCACCACCAGGTGACCGTGTTTTTTGATCTGGAGAAGGCCTATGACACCGCTTGGTGTCATGGTATTTTACTTAACCTGTTTGAGTTTGGTCTTCGTGGCCGTCTCCCTATTTTTATTCAGGAGTTTTTATCTCATCGTCTTTTACGGGTTAGAGTGAAAAGTATTTTTTCCGAGATTTGTCCACTTGAGGATGGTGTACCACAGGGAAGTATTCTCAGTGTTACGCTATTTGCTGTGGCTATTAATGGAGTCGGTGTCCTGCCTGATGGAGTTCATAGCTCCTTATATGTAGACGATTTATCCATTTCGTTTTCTGCGGCTAGGATGTCGTTGATTGAACGAAAACTGCAATTGACAATTAATAGAGTCGCCAATTGGGCAAATACGCGCGGCTTTCGATTTTCGTCCTCAAAGACAGTGGCTATGCACTTCTGTCGTCTTCGAGGCGTTCATCCGGACCCTGACTTATATCTTAGTAATAGGCGACTGTCCTGTGTAGAGACGACTCGTTACCTCGGTCTTTTATTTGATAGCCGCCTAACCTGGCTGCCTCATTTACGTTACGTTAAGGCGGCTTGTCAGAAAGCTCTGTCCCTCCGTGTTTTAGCTCATACCTCTTGGGGTGCAGACAGGGACACGCTACTCCTCCTCCACAGAACACTCATCCTTTCCAAGTTGAAATATATCTGCGAGGTTTACTTCGCCAAGGAGGCTCGCCTACGCGTGTTGGACTCAGTCCATCATGCCGGGGTCCGCTTGGCTACTGGTGCATTACGGTTTTCACCGATACCTAGCCTCCTTGTGGATGCTGGCGTCCTGCCTCTGGATTTGAGACGCCAGTCCTCTCTATTCCGTTGCTGGTTCCGCGTCCAACCCTTCCGGAATCAGTTCCTTGTGTGTCAATTTTGCGGGACTCCCGTTCGCATGCATATGATACATAGGAATATACATAGGAAGAACAGACACCAGAAGACCTGTCGGTCTATGGCGAGGGTGTCTGTTTACTACCGCTACTACTAGTAATCTACGTGTGGTAGGACAGGACAGAAAAGATGAAGGCTCCTCCCCACCCACCTCTCCCTCCGGCAACGTGCCGGAAGGAAATAGTTAGAAGAGAACACCATGTACCTTTAAGGAAGAAAGGGACATGGAAATTTTACAGTAAAGAGAGAAATAAGAGGAAATTACTACCCTTAACTTACACTACTGGTAACCTAAGCTGTGGGGGAAAATGACTTCATTACATAAGAACATAAGAACACAGAAACACAAGGAGAATGGAAGAGGACGAGTAGCCTACACAGGGCAGCCTCAGGATCCCCCCTAATACCCACGATGGGTGAGGTGTAGTTTCAGGGGCACAGGTGGAAGCTTGATCCTCGTTTTACCGGCGGTACTAGGCACGGCACCAATAACCTGTCACCTTACTGCACCCACACCTCACTCCACCTGTCATGCGGACATTAACTGTTGCTTTACTCTATTGTTAACTTACGCTACTCGCAATCTAGGTTGCGGGCGAGAATAATATGAATTTAGTTTGACGTCTTGCTGCAATCTGTCTGAAAACATACGAAGAAGGGTCAGTATAATCTTATATCCCTGAAGTACTTATCCAATGAAGACTTGAAGCTATTAATAATCTGTGCGCTAACAACTGACGGTGGGAGTCTATTCCAGTGATCGACGACTCTATTATTGAAAAAACTTTTGCGCACCAATGTGTTACATCGGTTTCCCTTTAACTTCATACCGTTGCTGCGTGTTATTGTGTTGGTGTCTCTCTGAAATAGACTATATGGGTTAATATTGTCGAATCCATTAAGGATTTTGAACAGTTCAATTAAGTCCCCTCTTATCCTTCGCTTTTTTAGGGAAAACATATCTAAACGCTTTAAACGCTCGTCATATGGCAAGTTTCGGAGCGCTGGAATTTGTTTGGTTGCTCGTCGCTGTATCCTTTCTAGCAAAACTTGATCTTTGATATAGTTCGGTGACCAGAACTGAACGGCGTATTCTAGGCGTGGTCTTACAAATGCTAAATATAATATCTTCATAAGTTCGACATGAACTTCACAACTAGTTGATCTCTTGATCTTGGCGCACTGGCTTCGCATGGGCCGATTGACTATGGAGACTTTCACTGCATTCTTACTCCGAATTTAAAGGTAAAACAGGACGAAATCTTCAAGTTTTAATTACATACAAGCTTGAGCAAGTGTCTCTAGAGTGATTTGGTCGAGGATTCAAGAGTAACATAAATAGCACCATGCGATGCACTTTGAAAACGTTGTGTAAAAAATGGCAAATTGCGTAACTGATTTGAAATCTTTGCATCAAAATGAATGATAACTGTAGGATAGTAGAGTCCACAGTTTTACGTATTGGAAACAAGAAATGTACGTTTAGTTGGGTATACATGGCGCTCAGCTCAGTTCCCGCGTCGCTAACTCGCTTGTAGGCGCACCAGTCAGCTGAGCACTTCCCCTCATGAAGTTATCGCTGTCCTGCCTCTGTTTACTCTCAAATAAAGGACCACCACAGTTATTCATCGTCTCTGTGCCCTTCCCACAACGCTGGACGAGCGATGCAGAACCATGGTGAGCAACAGGTTGGCCAGCGCCTGCATTTACTGAAGCTCGTCAGGTTCTTCCCCGGGACGTGCAGGCCGACCTGGACAGGCCAAGAGCCAGAGAGAAAGGAGGGACGACGAATTGATCTTGGCCCAGCTTGCCAGGGGAGCTGGCCGACGACCAGCCCGGACCCGCCGACGGACGAGTTGCTCCTCGCCGCGGTCAGCAGCTACATAAGCTACCTGGCCAGGAAGGTCCAGGCCAACTCCTCTGTGGCCGAGTGCTGCAAGCAGGGCTTGCCCAACGGAGGAGATGAAAGTGCAAATGGAGCAAGGAGGGCGACCGCCCTGTGATGTTCCGACGCCCCTGGTCGAGCTGGTCGTGGGGAGGCTGGAACCAGGCCGGGCAGTCCTGGAAGCAGCCATCTCCTCCCAATGGCCCACATGGCGTCCTTCGGGATGTCGCTGTGGGACTCCCTGATGTGCAGGGAGGACAAGAAGGAGCGCAGGTTGGTTCCTCTCGCACCATGTGCCACAGGGACAGGTTCAGGCACCTCCTGGAGTTCCTGGCGGCCTCAGACCCGACCTAGCAAGGGGTACAGGTGCCAGGAGGGCTTTAGCCTGGCCAACTGTCTTGCCACATCAGCAGGTCCACTCTTCAACTGTTTGGTGCTAATTTCTCCAGGACGTGACCTCAGAAGCCGGGAAGAACAAGGCCTTGGAAGCAGCCGACCGGCAGGAAGAGGAGCAGTATCGAGGAGAGGAGCAGGAAGGGAGACGGCGAGGGAACAGGGACGTGTACAAGTCAGGAAGCTGACCAGGGCCCTGAAGTCACTTGGGCAAAAGGCTAAAGTGATTGTTCAGGGACGAGGCCAGATAGCCCGGCAGACGTGCTGCAGCAATAGTGACATCGGAATTCAACCAAAATAAGTTGTGATTGTATATAGAAAAATGAATATTTTGCTTTTGTTGAGTAAAATTAAGATGTTTCTGCATGCCTTCCTCAAGTATTAAGTTTCTAATGTGAAAATTAAGTGATTTATTAGATGTTAAAACTTGCGTAAAAAAGAAATTACACTAAATAAAAAATAAAGTAGCTATTTCGGGCAAAACTTATAAGATATATGCTAAATGTGCCTTTTGATTCTGAAAATATAAGTGATTATCTCTGCATTTGGTGATGTTTATTGCATCTGTGTAAAATCTGAGGATTTTATAGCCTTTTTAAGTTTTATTATACTTATATAAAACAATTAATCAGAAGGATTTTGATAAAGAACGACTTTGAATTTTTGATACCGCTGCTCATGGAGACTCATATATGCCTAAGGGAGGAGTTACCTGTTTAGTTTCAGGTCGCTAGCTGCTTTGGTTTTTGAAAATATTTAAATTTTATTTTTTGAAAAATCGGCCCCCTGCGATATCGGCCCCGTTTCCCGTCAAGAAGATTCATGAAGTCTATGGTTCAGGGTGATTTGCTCAATCAAAGAAGTTTCTTGAGATTAGTCCTAACATCATATTGGCTTTTTTACTCGCTGCAGAACATTGATCACTCATTTTTAAAGTGTTACTGATAATAAACACCAAGATCCTTTTTGTTTTACTTTGCTGAGCTCATGTCCTTGAATCTGATATTTAAAGTTGGATTTTTTCACCTATGTGCATTACTTTACATTTATCTACGTTAAAACTCATTTGCCATTTTCGCTCCAGTCAGCAAGTCTTATTAAGTCTGATTGAATCTTTTCGCAACTTTCACTGTTCATTACCGTACCTCCTAATTTGGTGTCGTCGGCGACTTTGGCTACTTTGATAGAATATCGGTTTCTAAGTCGTTCACGTAAATTATGAATAGTGTTGGCCCCAGGACCGAACCTTGGGGCACGCCACTGGTGACAGGTTGCCAATCGATGCTTCACCATTAAGAACTACACGTTGTTCTCTGTCGGTGAGCCAGTCATGAATCCACGCACATAGATGGTCGTTATTACCGTGGGAACGCAATTTGAAATAAGTCTAACGTGAGGAATTTTATCAAACGCCTTCTGAAAATCTAGGTAAATTACGTCATATGGGCTTCAGGCGTCCCAACATGTATAAACATCGTTGAAAAAAGTTAATAGGTTGGTAAGGCAAGACCGATTACTACGAAATCCGTGCTGACAATCAGTTATCAAATCATTTGTTTCAAGGAAAGTGATCATTTATCTGATCATTTTCGAATAGTTTAATTAGGACAGACGTAAAGGCTGATAGGACGATAATTACTGAAAGCATTTTTTTATCTCTATTTTAAAGATCGGGGTAATGTTGGCCTTTTTCCACTCGAGAGGCACACTGGCCTGTGCTAATGACTTGTTGAATATTAATGTTTTGTTTAATTCTAGCTTTTGACTACATTCTCTCAACAAGCGAGGAGATAAATTGTCAGGGCCCGGAGATTTATTTGGATCTATTTTCTGCAGGTACGCACACTTCGATAATATTATCACTACTCTACTACTCTGCTCATATGTAGCCAGGATCAGGTGTACGTATTAGTAAGATTGTAAAGTGGTGGCGAAGAGCAATGGTAGTAGAAACAGAAACAATAGTTCTTGTATTACCGTAAAGGCAGATTAGGCATATGTAGTGTATGTCTGTGTGTATGTATATGGGAGGAGACAAGAGTCAAAGTGGGGTCTGCTACTGTTGCTCTCTTCATCACCATAAATAGCAACTAAGATAATCATAATGGCACCGAAATGGAGCCCCCCTCAGTGTTGCGTCTGTTCGTCTAGAAATCAAAACTGTGTTCTGTGCTCCTGCGTAAGCAGGGCCAACCCTGTGTGAACTGTAGAGAGGTGGAGACTGTCACCCAAAACCCTCATCGGCAGAATGTGGAAAATGGTGAGCAACCACAAGTGGTGCTGGGTGGGCAGGCCAATGGCGCTGGAGATTATCAGGTGGACAGGGGTGCAGGTGGCGAGAGACAAGGGCACATTGACCAAAGGTGAGACGCCTCGCGCGAGCTCCGCTTTGGCAGCAAGTGGACACTCGAGGAGACAGGGAGTGAGTGCGAGACGCTTACAATCATGTGATAGCATTTTCTCCGAGTAATATACTTAAGGCCCCGAGATGTAGCATACCAAAACCTTGATAGATGAGAAAACCTACCTCATTAGAGCGTACAACAACTCCACGCAAATCGCCCCCTACGCTTTAAAGATTCTGGCCATACTACCGCACCTCATATGCCAACGGACTAACAAAAAGTCGAAACAATCTGAGGACGTGAAGGCGGTACAAAGAAGAATCGAGTTGTGGAGGAAAGGGAACATCCGGAAGCTACTTGACAAGGCTAAAACACTGCAGGAAAGACTACGCCAGACCTAACATTTACAAGAATGACAGTAACGACAGGGCTAGAAACTTTGTTGACAAGATGAGACAAGGCAAAGTGGCCATGGAAAATAGATCACTGGCACTAGAAGATGAGGCAGCTGGGGTCTTTCCCATGAAAGAAGAGACAAAGGCAGATCCTTAAGGGTCAAGGACAAGCATCCAGATGCTAGACCTGCACACCCAGAAATGAAAGTCCCAGGGGACTACACCCCCCCCGCATCGAGCCGTCTTAGACCGTATCAGCGGTGACGGGATTTTGAGGCACGCTCTTCACATTCAAGGAGCGGCTGGACCATCAGGCTTGGATGCCAAGGATGGAAACACCTCCTCAGTAAGAACATCTTTGGTAATCCATCTGTGGATCTTCGCGACGCAGTAGCCGCCCTAACAGAAAATTTGCGTCAGAGAATTGCCAATACCTCGAACCTTTGACGGCCGCTGGTTCATCCCGCTGGATGTAAAACCAGGCTGTCCTTATCAGGATAGTGGAAGTGCTCAGGAGGATCATAGGCAAGGCTGTCATGGAAGTGGTGAAGGACGACGTGAGGAAGGCGGTGGGAAACGTCCAGTGTGTGGGTCAGCAGGCTGGGTGTGAAGCTGCCATTCACGCCGTCAGGAAAATGTTCGAAGACCCAGAATGCGAGGCGGTGCTAATGCGTTCAACAACATCAATAGGGAAACAACACTGCACAACATCAAAATCAAGTGCCCTATATTTGCTAATATATTGAAAATACGTACAAGGAACCTGCCAGACTGTTCGTCAGCAGTTATAATGACCAACGACTTGAAGACCGAAGGCCGCCACAGTCCTCAGAGGGCACCACCCAGGGCGACCAGTGACCATGGCAATGTTTGCCCTGAATGATGAAACTGCAGGACATCATCCGCCATGAATACACCAATGTCAAACAGGTGGCGTATGCGGATGACCTCACCAGGGTAGGAAAGTCTGCAGACCTCAGATAATGGTGGAACTTCGTCAATGAACACGGCCTAAAATAGGGCACCATCCCAACGCCACTACGTCTGTGGTGATTGGCAAAACCTGAGGCATGCGATTGGGTCAAAACCGCATTCCAGGGTAGTAAAGTGAAAAACATTTGAAACATTTTATTATCCCTTTTATACAATTATGTATTTACAATAATTTTGTACTGCAGGGAGCCCATTTAAAGCTGGGGAGCTTTTTGGGCGAGTGGAAAGTGAAGCTGTCAGTGGCTGGTGAAAGACACCTCAGGGCAGTTATTGGAACAGCTGAATGCAGAATCGAATATGTGAAAACAGCTGTAAAGCGCTGGGAGTCCATTGCAGAGGCTGAGTAAGATCGTCAAAACGGAACCGCAGGCATCCTACGCAGCATTTACGTACGATGTCAAGCATAAATGGAACTACCGCATGAGGACAGTTCCTGATGATGCTCCGTAACTAAAACCACCGAAAAATGATATTAGAAAAACCTTCATACTGGCGATAGAAAATGGGAGATGCCCCCGTGACCCGGAGCGCAGGTTGCTAGATGTGCCGCCAAGAATGGGTGGGCTCGGCATCACCAACTTGCTGAATTCGAGGACTCACTCAGAATCACGGCCTCTTTGACCGGATATATTATCAACCAAAACGAAAGGGGAAGACAACCCTAAAGAAATTATGTCACTAAGGAATGAAATCTCCAAAAAAACGGAGAAGAAAAACAGAGACACCTCTATGTGACCTAATGAGAGAACTCCCAGAAGACACAAGAGGAGGAAGACGGATGTTGCACAGGAAGTGGGCGCTTCAATTGGCTAACCACACTACCTATCAGGGTAAAGGCTTCAACAAACAAAAATAATTCACAGATGCCCTTGCCCTGAGGTATGGCTGGCCAGTGAATTGGCTTATAAACATGTGTAATTGTGGCTCCCCCTTCAACCAAAACCATGCCATGACTTGCAAGACAGGAGGCTTCGTCTGTATGAGACATGATGAAGTGAGAGACGTAACAGCTCAAATGCTGAAAGAAGTCTGTCACGACAGGACTGTGGAGCCCATGCTGCTCCCTCTGCAAGACGAACACCTCACCAGACGCACCACTAATGTTTCGAACAGACCACGAGTGAGTGTTAACGCCAGAAGTTTTGGACTCGTGGACAAAGGAGCGTATTTTGAAATAACGATCTTCGATCCCATGGCCCATTACCACAGAGACCTGACCCTCGATGCAGCCCATAGAAGAAATGAACAAGAGAAGAACAGAGCATATGAAGAAAGAATACAGGATGTGGACCAGGGCTCCTTCAACCCGTTAGTATTCACGACGTCAGGAGGTATGGGACCAAGGGCGCGACTTCCACACAAGACTCGCCGAAACACTGGCGGATAAGAAACAGCAGCCGAGAAGCAGTGTTTTTGCCTGGATGAGATGCAGGCTGTCCTTCTCCTCCTGAGATAAGCCTTGGTCTGCCTGAGAGGAACCAGGTCACCTGCATCCAAAACCACCCACATTGCCAAACCTGGACTTTGGGGCGACGGTGGTTGATAGTCGTATTAACCACAAGCTTTGTTAACTTAAAAATAATATTTAATAAGGTTTATAATACTAAATAAAGATGGTTGTCGGCCACAGTCATTGTGAGGTGAGGCCAATGAATTGTTTTGTGAACTGAGGAAAGATACCTCTCACAACGCAACTCTTAAGGAAAGGCTGGATAAATGTAAACATGCAGACAGGACTACTAGAGCTTAGCTCGGGCCAGTAGACTACATATATGTAAATACAAATAGGTAAATACACATACTGATACAGCTAATGAAAACCTTCGATAGAAGGAAAGTTATGGGACCAGATCGAATCTCAGGACAAGTGCTAAAAAAATGTAGAAATGAATTATTGGAGCCATTTTATGACATAATAACATGCTCTATAAATACAGGAAAGGGACCTAAGAATAGAAAGAGCATACATTATACCAATTTATAAAAGTGGAGATAATACTGAACCACTAAATTAGTATAGATAAGTCTCTTTGAAAAGTTTAATGTGCCAGATTTGTGAAGCTATAATAAAAAAGGAAAACATGATAAGGGACAGTTTGGATTTAAAATAGGGAAATCGTGTTTCACCAACTTACTCTATTTCTACTCAAAGGCAATAGACGTGGTACAAGAGTGAGAGGGGTGGGTGATTGTGTATATCTCGATTTGAAAAAAAGATTTCGACAAGGTTCCGCACATAAGGTCAATCTGGAAACTACAGCAGTGGGGAGGAATGGGCGGAAATGTTATCGAGTGGATAAAGGATTACTTAATGGGAAGAAGTGAAGACGGTGATTAGAGAGGAGAAATCAAATTGGAGGAAAGTAGAGTGGAGGTCCTTAAAGCTCAGTTTGGCACTAATAATGTTTAGAATATATATAAATGATATGCCAAAAAGGCATTAAAAGTTATATGAACCTTTGCAGATGATACAAAGTTAATAAGAAAAGTGAAGCAGGAGGAAGAAGACTGTAAAGAGCTACTAAAATACCGGGACAGAAGTGTATAGATAGAGCCAGTTATGGGAGATGGAATTTAATACAAACAAGTACCATGTTATTGAAATGGGAAAAGCTAAAAATCAGACCAAGGAAAACATTGAATATGACATTTGAAGACAGATTGAAAGAGATGGACTTGACGACACTGAAACAAAGAAGGGAGAGAGGAGATCTGACCACACTGTATAAATTGGTAAATAAGTTTGATGAGGTGGATAGAGATTATCTCTTCTTAACTGCGATAACGCAGGGGCTGAGAGGACATAGAAAGAAAGTTCATAAAGGAACCTGTTAGAGTAGCATTAAAAACAGTAAATTTCCACAAAGAAGTGTTAACACATGAAACAGCTTACGGGAAGAAGTGGTGGAAGCGAGCAGTGTCCAACAAATGAAGGCTGGATAAAAATAGATATGTAGCCAGGACTATCAGAGCTTAGTTCAGGCCCAGTAGACTACAAATAGTTATATATGAATAGGTAAATATAAATGGGTACACACACACACACACACAAAAAAAAAATGGACGAACCACCAAGAGGGAAATTAAATCATCACAGAAAGACAGTTCGGATTGAGGAAAGGAAGATCTTGGTGTGTTTCCATTCAAGGGTGATAGATGTTGTGCAGGAGATAGATGGATGGGCTGACGCTGTCTACCTGGACTTGAAAAAGGCCTTGGACAAGGTGCCGCATAGGAGGTAGATGTGGAAGCTGGAGATGGTGGGTAACTTAGGAGGACTTCTAAAGTGGATGGAGGATTTTCTGAAGAACAGGATGATGAGAACAACTATTAGAGACAAAAAATCAAGTTGGAAAAAATGTCATGAGGGGAGTTCCGCAAGGCTCTGTGTTGGCCCCAATTATGTTTGCAGTATATGTTATTGATATGATAAAAAAAGTGGAGAGCTATATGAGTCTGTTTGCCGATGATGCTAAGATAATGAGAAGAGTGGAAAAAAGAGGAGGACTGCTTGCTGCTCCAGAGAGACCTGGACACAGTGTGGTAATGGAGCAGGAAGTGGGAAATGGAATTTAATACCAAAAAGTGCAGTGTTATTGAATTTGGAAAGAGTGGAATGAGAGTAGAGGGACATTATAAGTTGGGTAAGGATAAGTTAGACAAGAAGACAGAAGAAAAAGACCTTGGAGTGATGATCACAGAAAACTTGTCTCCAGAAAGACATGTGAATAAAATATCAGCTGAGACATACAACCTGCTGAGGAACATCAGAGCAGCGTTCACATACCTTGATGAGGACATGGTAAGGAAATTAATTGTGACCTTGATACGCCCTAGACTAGAATATGCATCAGTGGCTTGGTCGCCATCACTTAAGAAACACGTTAGAAAACTGGAGAGGATACAGAGAGCGGCAACAAAAATGGCACCTAGTCTGAGCGACCTGCCTTATGAAGAAAGATTGCTGAGGCTGAACCTCCCTACATTGGAAAGTAGAAGAGAGAGAGAGAGGAGATTTAATAGCAGTGTATAGGGTGATAAATGGTCTGGAGAAATTGAATAGAGATAACCTTTTGATAAGAGAGAAACTTAAGAGGAAATGGAAAACTGTCAACTGAGAAAAGGAAATTGTAGAAGAGACATCAAGAAGAACAGCTTCCCGCAGAGATGTGTGGGGGTCTGGAATGGGCTGGAGAGGAAAGTGGTACAGGCTAAGTCATTTAATGGATGGAGTCCGTAGTAGTAGTATAGTAGTAGTAGTAGTAGTAATAATAGTGGTAGTTGTAGTAGTGGTAATAGTAGAAGTAGTAGTAGTGATAGTAGTAGTGGTAGTAATAGTAGTAGTAGTAGTAGTAGTAGTAGTAGTAGTAGTAGTAGTAGAATCTTGGACGATTCTGGGCATATTCCTCCTACTCATCCCCCCTCTGACTCCTTTATGCCTGTTATTAAGATTCTTCCAAATGATGTTTTCTATGCCCTCTCAACCTCAACTCTCAGATGGCTTATGGACCTGATGGAGTGCCTCCTATTGTCCTTAATAACTGTAGCTATTGTGCTGTCACCTGCCTGGTCAAACTCTTTCGTCTCTGCCTATCAACATATATCTTTCCTTCCTGCTGGAAGTATGCCTTTATTACAGCCTGTGCCTAAGAAGGTGACCTCAATCCCTCAAACTACTGCGCCCAATAGCTTTACTTTCATGTCTATCTAAAGCTTTTGGTCAATCCTTAACCGGAAGATTCAAAAGCACCTTTCCACTTCTAATCTTCTATCTGATCCTTAAGTATGGATTCTGCAAGGGCGTTCTACTGGCGATCTTCTTGCTCTCTTAACTGACTCTTGGTCATCCTCTTAGCAGTTTCAGTGAAACTTTCTCTGTTGCGCTAGACATATCGAAAGCCTTCGATAGAGTCTAGCACCAGTCTTCTTTCTAAACTGCCCTCTTTCGGTTTCTATCCTTCTCTGTTCCTTTATCTCCAGTTTCCTTTCCGGCCGTTCTATCTCTGCGGTGGTAGACGGTCACTGCTCTTCCTAAACCTATCAACAGTGGCGTTCAGAGGGCTCTGTCCTATCACCCTCTCTTCCTGTTATTTATCAATGATCTTCTTTCCATAACAAACTGTCCTGTCCACTCGTACGCCGACGACTACACTCTGCATTGTTCCAACTTCTTTCAACAGAAGACCCTCTCAACAGAAATTACAAGACTCCAGACTGGAGGCTGCAGAACGCTTAACCTCTGACTTTGCTATTATTTCTGATTGGGGCAGAAGGAACCTGGTATCCTTCTACGCCTCTAAAACTCAATTTCTCCACCTATCAACTAGACACAATCTTCCAAACACCTACCCCTTATTCTTCGACAACACTCAGCTGTCACCTTATTCTACATCAAACATCCTCAGTCTATCCTTAAATCAAAATCTGAACTGGAAACATCACATCTCTCTAACTAAATAAGCTTCCTCGAGGTTGGGCGTTCTGTATGGTCTCCGCCAGTTCTTCTCCCCGCAGTTGCTATCCATATACAGGGCCTTGTCCGCCCTCGTATGGAGTATGCATCCACCACACAGCTCTTCTGGACAGAGTGGGCTAAGGCTCTACGTCTCATCAGCTCCTCCTCCTACTGATAGTCTTCTACCTCTTAAATTCCGCCGCGATGTTGCCTCTCTTTCTATCTTCTATCGATATTTCCACGTTGACTGTTCTTTTGAACTTGCTAACTACATGCCTCCCCCCCTCCCGCGGCCCCGCTGCACACAACTTTCTACTCATGCTCAACCCTATACTGTCCAAATCCCTTATGCAAGAGTTAACCAGCATCTTCACTCTTTCATCCCTCACGCTGGTAAACTCTGGAACAATCTTCCTTCATCTGTATTTCCTCCTGCCTACGACTTGAACTCTTTCAAGAGGAGGGTATCAGGACACCTCTCCTCCCGAATCTGAGCTTGCTTTTGGCCACCTCTTCTGATTCTTTTATGGGAGCAGCGATTAGCGGGCTTTTTTATTATTTTTTTTGTGCCCTTGAGCTGCCTCCTTTGTTGTAAAAAAAAAAAAAAAAAGTAGTAGTAGTAGTAGTAGCAGCAGCAGCAGCAGCAAGTAGTAGTAGTAGTAGTAGTAGTAGTAGTAGTAGTAATAGTAGTAGAAGTAGTAGTAATAGTAATAGTAGTAGTAGTAGTAGTTGTAGTAGTAGTAGTAGTAGTGTAGTAGTAGTAGTAGTAGTAGTAGTAGTAGTAGCAGCAGCTGCAGCAGCAGTAGCAGCAGCAGCAGCAGTAGTACTAGTGGTGGTGGTAGTAGTAGTAGTAGTAGTAGTAGTAGTAGTAGTAGTAGTGCAGCGCAGCGACTTGCCTGATGGGCGAGCCTCCCATAACTCACTCTGCGAGGGGGGTAGCTCTTTGGCCGACTGGTTGAGGTGGCTCTCCCGTCTCGCTGGTCGGGTTCGATCCTGGCGTCGACAAAACATTTCCTTGTTTGGATTAATTTCTGGTGCGTTTCGTTTCTATTTTTTTACAACAAAGGAAACGCCTCGAGGGCAACAAAAAAAGTGTAGGAAAAAAAGCCCGCTACTCACCGCTCCCATAATACGTAGACAGAAGTAAAGAGTGGCCAAAAGAGAGATCAATTTCGGGTGGAGAGGTGTCTTGAAACACTCTTCTTGAAGGAAGACAATTCATAGGCAGGAGAAATGCAGACGAAGAAAGGCTGTTACAGAGTTTACCAGTATAAGGGATGAAGAGTGAAGATGCTGGTTAACTCTTGCATAAGGGTTTGGACAGTATGGGGATGGACTAGGTAGAAAGTCAAGTGCAGCGGGGCCGAGGTCGGGGGGGAGGCATGCAGTTAGCAAGTTCAGAAGAGCAGTCAGCATGAAAATATCGATAGAAGAAAGAAAGAGAGGTAATATGGCGGCGGAATTTAAGAGGTCAGAGGTCGTGTTGGAGTATAGTAAAGAAAAAATCTGGCGTTTCACTGGTGGCAAGGCATCCTCTCCTGTGATTCTGTTGTGTCACCCCGAGGTGTAACAGGTAGTGTGATAATGCTTTCCAAAAATTCATAGAAAATGGGAAATTTCAAACACACAAAAACTAATCTAGATATGGATGGGGAGCCGCGTGGTGCAGCTGACTTGCCTGATGGGCGAGCCTGCCATACCTCACTCTGCGAGGGGATATCTCTTTGGCCGATTGATTAAGAAGTGGCTCTCCCGTCTCGCTGGACGCGGGTTCGATCCCCGACGCCGGCAAAACCTTTCCTTGTCTGGATTAATTTCTCGTGCGTTTCGTTACACGCAGAGGTTATTAATGGGAGTGTAGTAAAGTAAATTCTGCCATATCAGTAGTAGTAGTAGTAGTAGTAGTAGTAGCAGCAGCAGCAGTAGTAGCAGTAGTAGTAGTAGTAGCAGTAGCAGTAGTTACCTGAGGGAATGACGGTGAGGCAAAGGATGACAACGCCGCATATCGTGAAGCCAATGATGCTCGGGTTCTTCCTGCCGAACTAGCAATTAGAGGCGCCGTCAGGGAGTATCCGGGCGTTTCCATGAGCCCACTGAGGACCATGTAGAGGAAGGGTCAGAACTGTAGATGGCGCCACTCAGACTCAAGCCACAATACACGAGAGACGAGATGAAGAGGTTGACGGAGAGAGCGATAGTGACCACCCTCATTTTGTGGGACCTGGAGAGGCAAGGAAGAGCTAGATAGTGAGGGGGGATTTCATATCAAGGAGAAAGAGAGAGAGATTCCTACCACACACACCCTATGGTCCAGACCAGGAGGCCTGTTCAAACAGATATGAAAAAAAAAAAGCATGACATTCTTATGTTGCTATGCGTCTTGACGTGTACAACCCCACAATGCTCACTGTCCGTGGTGTATTAATGAGTTTTCAGTGTATCTTTGAGTTACATGAGAAGTTTCACTGTACTGTGCTAATGTTAAGATATTCCTTCCTTCGTTGTGCTGCGTTACTTGTGCTGTGATGTGCCTTTTTTTTTGTTTTTAGAGCAGAAGAGCAGCTCAAGGGCAAAAAAAAGTAACAATAATGAAAAAATCCCGCTATTCACTGCTCCTATAAAAAGCCCAGAGGTGACCGATAGATAGGTCAATTTCGGGAAAGGTGTCCTGATGCCCAACTCTTGAAGAGTTCAAGTCATAGGCAGGAGGAAATACAGAGAAAGGAAGATTGTTAAAGAACTAACCTGCGTGAGGGATGAAAGAGTGAAGATGCTGGTTAACTTGTGCGAAAGAGATTTGGACAGTAAAAGGATGAGCTTGAGTTGAAAGTCGTGTGCGGCGAGGCTGCGGGAGGGGGGAAGACATGCAGTTAGCAAGTTCAAAAGAGCACTCAGCGTGAAGACATCGATAGATGATAGAGAGACAACATGGCGGAGGAATTTAAGAAGTAGAAGACTATCAGTGAGAAGAGGAGAGCTGATGAGACGAAGAGCCTTAGACTGAGACGAAGAGCCTTAGACTCCACTTTGTCCAAAAGAGCTGTGTGAGTAGTAAACCCCGACACATGAGATGGATATTCCATACGAGGGCGGACAAGGCCCCTGTATATGGATAGCAACTGTGCGGGGGAGAAGAACTGGTGGAGACGATACAGAACGCCCAACCTCGACGAAGTGATTTAGTGATAGAAGAGATGTGAAATTTCAGTTAAGACTTTGAGTTAAGGATAGACCGAGGATGTTTAGTGTTGAAGAAGGTGACAGCTGAGTGTTGTTGAAGAATAGGGGATAGGTGTTTGGAAGATTGTGTTGAGTTGATAGATGGAGAAATTGGGTTTTTGAGGCATTGGTTCCTTTTACCCCAATCGGAAATAATAGCAAGGACTGAGGTTAAGCCTTGTAATTCCTGTTGAGAGAAGTTGAATAATGCAGAGTAGAGTCGTCAGCGTATGAGTGGATAGGACAATTTGTTATGGAATGATTATTGATGAATAACAGGACGAGAATGGGTGATAGGACAGAGCCCTGTGTTAATATGTTTAGGGGAAGAACAGTGACCTTATACAGCAGCGAAATAGTGCAGCCGGAAAGAAACTGGATATAAAGGAACAGAAGGATAGAATCCGAAAAAGGGCAGTTTAGAAAGCAAAAGATTGTGCCACACTATATCGAAAGTTTTCGATATGTCTAGCTCTTCACCGAAATGGCTAAGAGAGGATGACCAGGAGTTAGTGAAGAGAGCAAGAAGATCGCCGGTAAAACGCGCCTTTGGGAACCCATGGTGGCGTTCAGATTGAAGATCAGAAGTGGAAAGGTGCTTTTGAATATTCCGGTTAAAGATTGATTCAAAAGCTTTAGATAGAGAAAGTAAAGTTATAGGGCGGTAGTTTGAGGGATTGGAACGGTAACCCTTCTTAGGCACAGACTACATATGTGAAGGCGGAATTACAGCAGGAAGGAAAGGTAGATGTTGAAAAGCAGAGGCGAAAGAGTTTGACCAGGCAGGGTGTCAGCACGGAAGCATAGTTTTTAAGGACAATAGGAGGCACTCCATCAGGTCCATAAACCTTCTGAGAGTTGAGGCCAGAAAGAGCTCAGAAAACATCATACTTAAGAATCTTAATAACAGCCATAAAGGAGTGAGAGGGGGGATGAGTAGAAGGAATATGCTCAGAATCGTCCGGAGTGGAGTTTTTACAGACAATTTGAGAGAAGAGTTCAGCTTTTGAGATATATATATGAGACGGCGGTGCTGCCATCAGGGTTAAGGAAAGGTTTTGACATTTACTATAGATGAGAGATTTTGGTAAGTCGAAGAATAGATCTGGCACAATTCCGGGCAGAAATGTAAAGTTCATGGTAGCAGGAGTGCGAAGGCTTTGGTACCTTTTGTGAGCTGCCTCTCTATCTTCGATAGTACGAGAACAAACGTGATTAAACCAAGGCTTTTTAGCATGAGGAGTAGAGAAAGTACGTGGAATGTGTGCCTCCATTCCAGAAACAATCATCTCTGTGATGCGCTGGGCACACACAGAGGGGTCTCTCTCCTGGAAGCAGTAATCATTCCTCGGAAAATCAGAAAAGTACATCCTCAGGTCATCCCACCGAGCTGAAGCAAAATGCCAGAAGCATCGCCTCTTCGGTGGGTCCTGTGGCTGTGCAGGAGCGATAGGACAGGATACAGAATTAATGTTGTGATTGGAGGAGCCCAATGGAGAGAACAGTTTGACAGAGTAAGCAGAAGGGTTAGAGGTAAGGAAGAGGTCTAGTATGTTGGGTCTATCTCCAAGACGGTCAGAATACCGTGTAGAGTGCTAAATCAACTGCTCTAGATCATTGAGGAGAGCAAAGTTGTAGACTTGTTCACCAGGCTGGTCAGTGAAAGAGGATGAAAGCCAAAGCTGGTGATGAACATTGAAATCTCCTAGGATGGAGATTTCAGCGAACTCTTAAGTGGAACTCAATTTAAGAGTTCAAGTAGTCAAAATTATTACATATTTAGTAGAGTTAGGTTTAAGATAATCAGCTCAGATGTATTTAGGATTAGAATGAGTATGAATTCTCAGCCAGATGGTTGAAAATTCAGAAGTCAAGGTCGTGGTTACGAAAGCAAGCGATGTCGTTGAGTCCGGCGCAAGCCACTCCTAATTAGTATATATGGGAAGTGAGGAGGTGCTGAAGCCCTCCAAAGACCCTTCCATGTCCTCCTAACCGTTTCCTATTGTCTCATCCACCAGAGAGTAGTTCAGCATGCTCTCTAAAGACAGATCTCTCTAGCCACACCACTACATTCACACAGCATACACACCTTTTCCCCAAAATTCAAAATGGCTAACAAAACTCTGCCTCGAGTCCCCGCCTGGGGGTGTCATGATTTCATTATTTTAAGAAATAGCCCGTGGAAAATTACCGCGGAAGTCCCCGCCATTTTGATTGAGAGAGCGGAAACAAGTCTCAGGAAAGGCGGGAAAACTAGAAGGCGGGAGCAGCGCGCTAATTCAAATCATAATCGTTATTGCTGCCGAAGCTGAATTATGTGTGAGATGCATGACCCTAGTGCATGGTGTTAGGTTATTAATAAATAATAACCCATAGCCGTTAGGGCGTTTAGTGTGTTACACAGAAAAAGAGATGTCAGTTGTGGCGAGTGCTGGCATCTTGACCGCAGGCAGGGTGGCCAGTGACCGTGGGTCACGGCCGCACCATCATCTTCCTGAGAGACACCACCGTGACCAGACGTCCCTCACCAAATCTACCGCGCCACGTGTCCATCGTGGTGGCTTTCCTGCCCTGATAGTATTCACAAGCTACGTGCTGTGTACTGCAGGCAGAGAAGCCCTTGGGAGTACGAGAAGGCGGCGTGTTGCTGGACAGTTACGAGAAGAGGACTGAAGGAGGACCAACGTGCGCGAGGATCACGTGGTAGATCAGGTGCGGCTTCTGCTACGCCCACCTACAGTTAAAATACACTTATTGCATAGGATGTTTTAAGATAGTTAGCTAGGTTGCTGTGCCTGGAATTAATTCATTATTCCTTATTTTTCCAGCAGTTTTCTTTGTTGCTTTAAATAAACTTCAGAGCAGGTTCATCTGGTCTTTGCTTACCCTATGGTAGTGTGATTTGGTCAAAATAAGGGACGAAAGGGCTGTGAGTCTCTGAACACATGCACATGCATGTATGTAAGCGAGCAGTAGTTTCTGGTTTCATCCTTGTTGGTTCACCAACCTCCCCATACCAACCTTTTCCTTTCTCACACAATCATCACCCAACTACCCAACAACACCTTTGTCGTTGGCGGGGCTAGCCTCGCTCACAGTGCCTTTAACTTTAAGCCAAGTTTACCCTAAATTTACTCTAAGTGCTTCATTATCCACATGTGACACCAAATCATATTTTTTGCCCCATTAGGTCGGAGTCTCAAAGATCCACTGCCAAACACTGCCAAAATAACATCCTTGTCCGACGCTTTGTTAAAGTTTTATTTGCGAAAAACAGAACACGACCCTGAAACCTTTAGTAGGAAATTTCAATGTTCACCACTAGCTTTGCTTTCATCGTCTCTCACTGACCAGCCTGGTGAACAAGCCTTCAACTGCTCTCCTCAATGACCTAGAGCAGTTGGTTTCAGCACCCACACGTATTCTCGAACCGTCTTGGAGACCGGCCCAACATACTAGACCTCTTCCTTACCTCTAACCCTTCTGCTGTTCTCTCGTTGGGCCCTCAATCACAACACTAATTCTGTATCCTGTCCTATCGCTCTTGTACACCCTCTGGACCCACCGAAGAGGCGATGCTTCTGGTATCTTGCTTCAGCACGGTAGAACGACCTGAGGATGTACTTTTCCGATTTCCCGTGGGTGTTACTGCTTCCAGGAGAGACCCTCTGTGTGTGCAGCGCATCACAGAGGTGATTGTCTTTGAATGGAGGCAAACATTCACATGCTTTCTCTACTCCTCATGCTAAAAAGCCTTGGTTTAATCACGCTTGTTGTCGTGCTGTCAAAGTTAGAGAGACAGCTCACAAAAAAGGTACCAGAACCTTCGCACTCCTGCTAACCATGATCTTTACATTTCTGCCCAGGATCGTGCCAAACCTATTCTCCGACTTACCAAAACTTCTTCATTAATAGAAAATGCCAAAACCTTACTTCTTCTAATTCTTATCGGGACTTCTGGCATCTGGCCAAAAACATCTCATCCAACTTCACTTCTTCATATTTCCTCCTCTCCTTAGTCCTGACAGCAGCACCGCCGTCTCATCTATCTCTAAGGCTGAACTCTTCTCTCAAACCTTTTCTAAAACTCCACTCTGGACGATTCTGGGCATATTCCTCCTACTCACCCCACCCTCTGACTCCTATATGTCTGTTATTAAGATACTTAAGAATGATGTTTTCTATAGCCGTCTCTGGCCTCAATCTTCAGAAGGCTTATGGACCTGATGGAGTGCCTCCTATTGTCCTTAAAAGCACTGTGCTTCAGTGCTGACACCTGCCTGGTCAAGCTGTTTCGCCTCTGCCTGTCAACATCTATCTTTCCTTCCTGCTGGAACTATGTCTTCATGCAGCCTATGCCAAAGAAGGGTGACCGTTCCAATCCCTCAAACTACCGTCCTATAGCTTTATTTTCTTGTCTATCTAAAGCTTTTGAATTAAGCCTTAACCGGAAGATTCAAAAGCACCTTTCCACTTCTGACCTTCTAGCTGATCCTTGAGAATGGGTTCCAAGTTTCGTTCTTCTAGTGATCTCCTTGCTTTCCTAACTGACTCTTGGTCATCCTCTCAGTGAAACCTTTGCTATTGCGCTGGACATATCAAAAGCCTTTGATAGGGTCTGGTACAAATCTTGCTTTCCAAACTACCCTCCTACGTTTTCTATCCTTTTCTCTGTATCTTTATCTCCAGTTTCCTTTCTGATCGTTCTATTTCTGCTGTGGTAGACGATCACTGTTCTTCAACTAAACCTATTAACAGTGGTGTCCCTCAGGTCTCTGTTCTATCTCCTCTCTTTCTGTTATTCATTAATGATCTTTCTTCCAAAACGAACTGTCTATCCATTCTTACGCCGATGACACCTCTGCATTACTCAACTTCTTCAACAGAAGACCCACTAAAAAGGAACTAAACAGTTCCAGTCTGGAGGTTGCAGAACGCTTAGCCTCCAGACATAACTATTACTTTCAATTGGGTCAAGAAGAACTTGGTGTCCTTCAACGCCTCAAAACACAGTTTCTCCACCTATCCACTCGACACAATCTTCCAGATATCTATCCCTATTCTTCGATAACACTCAGCTATCACCTTCTTAAACACTAAACATCCTCGGACTATCTTTAACTCTATATCTCAACTGGAAACTTCATATCTCTTCTCTTACTAAATCAGCTTCCTCGAGGCTGAGCGTTCTGTACCGTCTCCCCCAGTGGGGCCTTATCCGCCCTCTTATGAAGTATGCATCTCACGTGTGGGGGCTTCACTCACACAGCTCTCCTAGACAGAGTGGAGTCTAAGGCTCTTCGTCTCATCAGCTCTCCTCCTCTTAGTGATAGGCTTCGACCTCTTAAACTCCGCGGCAATGTTGCCTCTCTTTCTAACTTCTATCGATTATGTTTCATGCTGACTGCTCTTCTAAACTTGCTAACTGCATCCCTCCCCCTCCATGGTCCCGCTGCACGACATTCTACTCATGCTCATCCCTATACTCTCAAACCCCTTATGCAGAGTTAACCAGCATCTCCATTATTTTATCCCCTTCACTGGTATACTCTTGATCAGCCTTACTTCGTATGTTTTTCATCCTTCCTAGGACTTGACCTCTTTCAAGAATTGTGTATCAAGACACATCTCCACCTGAATTTGAGAGATCTTTTGGCTGATCTTTACTTTTATTTTTAGAGGGCTGCGAGTTACCAGGCTTTTGTACTGTTTTTATTGCCATTGAGCCGTGTCCTCTGATGTAAAAAATAAAAAGGATAGATATGGTACGAGGAACAGAGTAGATATGGCTGTCAGTAGCCGCCGAGACCTGGTTTCAGTGAAGAGGAAGAGGTGAGGTTTAGAGGAGGAGAGATGGTGCTCCACAGAATGGAAATTAATACGAAGACCGGGAATTTTGCAGAAATTGATAAGAAAGAGGTCTGAGGAGTTATCAAGACACCTCTCAAGTCGGCAGCCAGGAGAATTTCTGGTCCCCCAGGCGGAGATTTCGAAGCTATGTTTACGAACGCCATTTTGAACTTGCATAAGTTTGGAAATGGTATGTATGCTCTGTGAATGTAGTGTGGTGTGGAGATAATATTTCTATAGAGCATGTTGAACTATTCTCTGGGGTTGATGAGACAACAGGGAAACAGAAAGTGAGGGGCATGGAAAGGGTCTTTGGGTGACAGCACCCTCCTCGCTTCCCATATGTACTTCACCGGAATGGCTTACGCCCGTTTCGGTAGGTGTCTTCCTACCTCCTCCCAGGGAGGTGTTATCGGGTCCCTTTGTTCAGACTCGTTTCATATTCTAGCTCGTCAGTAAGTAGTATTCCCTTGTTAAACTTGCGATATTATTTTCAAACTGCCTTTGACCTAAAGCCAGCTCTCAATTTTCCTGGGATTCATATCTCCACTCACGAGTAATCCCCCTCTCGCCCCCATCAGAGTTGTTCTCATTATTACCTCCACGCGGACTGCGATCGCCAATCCTTAAAGCCTGCCGTCGCCTTCAAACACGACTTCCTCCATTCACTAATCATGTTAATTAACCTCGTGTCGCTTTATTACAGTTCTGCACTTAATCGAGGCATACTGTAGGCCTCATATCTTTTATTGCAGTGTACGCCTCTGCCGAGATGTGCGGACTTGAAGAGATTTTTTTTTCTACGCCAAGCTTGACTTTATAGTTGACCAGTGCCCCCCACGCGACACACTCATTGTCTTAGGCGACTTCAGTTCAGTTACTGGCACAGAGAGAGATGGCTACGAGTTATGTGTTGGTCCCCATGGCTTTAGCACCAGAAACGTCAACAGTTCACTCTTTATGAACTTTGCAAAGTCCATAAGGTTGAGGATTGCTAGTTCCTTGTTCAAGAGACGCGAACCTCGCCGTTGAACGGTTTAGCAATGCTGGCAGTGCAGGAGATTGATCTCATCTTTGTTAGTACTCGAAATTCCTCCAGAACTGTAGGGTTTTAGGAGTGTTGAGTTCTTTAGAAACGACTACAGAATTGTTGCAATACTGAGGATACGCATCAGGTCAAAAATGTCAAGATATGACCTTCAGGGTTTCATCTTGAAAACTGAGGGACTAGGCGTGTGCTCAGGGTATGCAGTATATGAGATGACCAGGAGTCAGTTAGAAAGGCAAAATGATCACCAGTAGAACGCCCTTTGACGAACCCGTGCTGGTGTTCAGAGAGATCATAAGATGCTTAAGAAGTTTCCGTTAAGAATGTTTCAAAAGACAAGAAAGTAAAGCTATAGGACGGTAGTTTGAGGGGTTGGAATGGTCAACCTTCTTAGGCACAAGAAGGAAAGGTAGACGGAGACAAAAGTTTGAGCAGCTAGGAAGTGCGTAAGAACGGAATCCACAGTTTCCAAGTGCAATAAGAGGCACTTTATCAGGTCCATAAGTTTTCTGAGGATCAAGGTCTGAGGGTGGCATAGAAATCAACATTCTTAAGAATTTTGATAAGACATAGTGGAGTCAGAGGGGGATGAGTGGGAGGAATATGCCCTGACTCGTCAGAATGGAATTTTTTAGGAAAGTTTAAACAGAGTTCGGCTTTAGAGACAGATGTGACATCAGTGGTGCCATCATGACGTAGGAGAGGTGGGAAGGATGAAGAAGTAAAATTATAAATAAATAAATCATGGGTAGCAGAAAAACCGTTTCACATACCAATTGAAAGTTCGAAAAAAATCCAAAATTTCATTTAGTTCCCCCCAAGTGAAAGAGCGCGTTCTTAAACTTGGTAAAATTTTTAAGGCTTTCTCTCATAAAATGAAAGTTAGCAAACTTTGAGACCTATAAGCTTAGTAACTCTTGGTTGCACAAAGATCGTGCATAAACTAAATGGTTGTAAAACGTTATATATTTTTTACCTTCGTTATTTTTCAGTTTCCTTCCCGTTCACGTAAAGCGAATTTACAAATCGAAAAAAAATAACCGAATATTTGTGTGCCACTTTCTATGCCTCTAAAATCTATTAATATCAAAATTTGTGAAGGTAAATCTCAGAAACACCTTCCGTGAGTTGATTGAATTAAAAATAAGTTTTATTTAGTAAGATGCCTAACTCAAAATTTATTGACCGGTTTTTAGATTTGTATGGTGCCAATCTTAATTTTTCATTATCCCTTATAAGTGTGCACAATCCGAACTTCACTGACACACTCTGGAGTAAAAATGAGGTAAGTCCCCTATATTTACTACCTCAGCAGCCTTGGACAGGACATGGTGCACCTCTCCTGCCCGCTGCCCATGGCTAGGCTGTGCATGCTCTCAGTCTTCGTCACTGGCTTTTCGTTCTGGTAAGAGAAAGATGGCTATTAAAAGCTATATTCAGTTGGTATTGCATAGAGCCCCTTTTTATTGGCTTCAATGTTTTGTTGAATCTATACCTTCGAACGAAGGTTGCTTCAGTTAACTCTGATACAGAGAAAATAATATTAGAATCTTTGTTCATCGTATAATATGACAACTACTATGTATTTCAAGGCTCGCGACATATCGTTTTATTGCAATAGCGTCTAAACTAGGTTTCTGACTGACACGGCATTAAAACACATTGTGTTTCAGACACCGACGTAATTAGGAAAAATATAACCAAGTATCTACTCTGCTTCATTAGGGTAGTTGTCTTAGAGACATGCCAGCAAAATCTGATAGAAAGGCAAGTCATCAAAAAGGCAAATGGCAGCTGGGGCACTGGGAGCGGGCTGCTGAGGTGTGTCTGCCATGACGTATGGCCGTGACGATACTCTTGCCACCCCCACCAATCATTGACTACTAAATAATGTAAAACGTGTACTCAAATATATTACTCTGTGATGGAGTTTAAGGATACTGAACCGTGCTCGTGTAGGAATGAATTCATATTCGACCTCAGTTGAGGTTATTACCTTAATACAATTAATTAACAGGAAACTGTACCCTGCTACCTGGCCATTGATTTACCTAAGCATAGTATATTATAATGTTATGTCATAATGGTATATATATATATATATATATATATATATATATATATATATATATATATATATATATATATATATATATATATATATATATATATATATATACACAGTGCGTTCAAAAGTATCCGACCTTTAGTAATAAAGAAAATAATTTTGTATATTTCACAAATATTATCTAATCACCCTTAAAGTACTCTACTTGGGAGTTCACACACTTGTCCCAGCGGTGCTGCTACTGCTGGTAACATTTCTGGAAATCCTTAACTGTTATAGTGTATAGCTCTGCCGTCGCTTTTTTCATAATTTCCTCTTGCGACTCAAAATCGCTTCCCTTTCAGGGTTGTTTTCATTTTAGGAAACAGCCAGAAGTCAAGGTGCCATGTCCGAAGAATTGGGAGGATGTCGAACAAGTGGAGTGTTGTTTTGTGCCAGGAAACCTTGGATCAGGTGAGCAGAATGAGCCGGTGCATTATCGTGGTGGAGCTGCCAGTTTTTCCCCGCCCACATTTCCGGTCGTTTTTGTCGCACAGAGTCACGAAAGGCGACGCATAATCCCAAGATAGTTCTCCTTATTAACTGTTTGTCCTTGTGGTGTGTATTCATGATGTACAGTCGTGAGATGAAGTGATGTCGCCGCTCTCAAAATGTTTCGTGGGAGCATTTGAAGGTAACGGAAGAGATGTGTATTTATTGTTTATGTTATAACGTTCCCTTTTAATGATAATCTATAATACGTTGTGATGAAAAACACGGTAAAATAACGTAGTAGTACCTGAATTACAATTATACATTCATTTGTTTAAAAAATGCGACTGCGAATGTCATGTGTTGTCTTCAGTGCTGAAGTACTGAAGACAACCTTGAAATGATTTAGCTCACGTCGCGTGCTTATCTTTGCAAAACAGTTGTTATACGTTGTTCAGATTTAGGCGATATATATATATATATATATATATATATATATATATATATATATATATATATATATATATATATATATATATATATATATATATATATATTCTGGGTTATTCCATGAATTGTTTTCTGCAGTTATTAATACACACGCACAGTATGACACGAAGCGAATGGACAGTTGCTGGCATTACTTTTGCGTTTTATTGATTAAGAAACGATCAAATAATAAGGTTTCACATTAAACACCTTTTATTCACTATTGTGGCTTCTTATCATAAGCATGGGCTCTGAAATATATAGTAAAATTGCTCCAGTGACGATGATGAATGAAGAATGCCTTCATAGGTAGGGTTGCCATATCTGAACTATCAAAATTCCGGACACCTCTACGAACACTCGACCATAGCCTAATGTTTGGCAACGCTGCGATTAGCCTACCCGCCCGACCACCACTTCCATTTCAAAGTCATATTTTCTTATTTCCCCACCTTCCTCGATTATTCTATGGCACTTATAAGCTTTGGACATGTTCACTGATCACCTCTAAACATTAGAAGTCTACATGAAGCTTTTGTCATCGTTATATTGACCAAGAAAGTCAATGATGTTTTGCGATCGGCAGCAAAGAGTGAGGAGCTTGGAGTTACAAAACACGACTATTCTGAAGCTATTTATTCTTATTTTCCATCTCCACTACCCTCGGTAGTTATAGGCTGTGGGCATCTTCCCTTTATCACTATCATGCATTAGAAGTCCACGGACAGCTTTTGTTATCGTTATGTTGACCACGAAAGGCAAAGAATGAGTCAGGGCTGAATAATAGGTATGGTGCGCGGGCGATGACGTCATCATCATACGAGACTATAAATTAAATCAATTACGTCATCCTAGTTTAGGATATCGACTAATTATGCATGTCCTATATATTGCGCATATGTTAGGTTTAGTGTTGTCAACAATGATCATGAAAAAATCATTCTACTTTCTGTTTGAGTAATATGTCGATAATTGGACTTCATTTGACTCTTTCCTTGGTGAACGAAAACACTTTGTGTCAAAATATTTCGACAAGTCTTCGTAAAATTATCATTGAATATTTCTTTTCTATTTTTTTTCTAGCTTCTAAAATATATTTAGTTAAGTTATGATGAAGATGCAGGAAAATAATGGTACTCTTGAAAATATATAACGATACTTGGGTGATCGAAAATAAACGTACACGGCGACATCACTTCATATCGCGACTGTACAATACCACTTTACTTTAATATTGCAGCGAACCTGTCGTGCTTTCTTGGGTCTTGGTGATGTGGGATGTTTCCATTGTGATGATTGAAATTTCGTTTTCTGGTCGTATCCATAAACCCTTGTCTCATCACCAGTGATGATGATCTTCATAAAGTCAGAGTCATTGTTAGCACAGTCAAGCAGGTCCTGAGCAATTTCCAGGTGGAGTAGTTTTGCTACTCCGACAACAACAGGAACGGATTTCGCCGACACTCTTCGCATGCACAGATCTTCTGTTAAAATTATATGAACTGATCCTGTGCTTATACCAATTTCTTCTACACTCTCACTGATGGTTACACGACGGTCTTCCATGACTATGCGACGAACATTCTCAATTAACTCCTCGTTTCTGCAGGAAGATGGTCTGGCAGACCGTGCCTGGCTCTCGACGGTGGTTTGCCATTGTTTGATGCGGTTATACCACTCCTTTAGCTGTGTAATGCCCATAGCTTCATGGCCAAAGGTTTCGTGAATCGTTTGGATAGTTTGCACTTGCATATCCCTAAGCTCCTGGCAAAACCTGATGCAATACCGTTGTTCGATGCGCTCAGACATGTTGTGTAAATACGAAAATCCGACGAGCGTGTGCTGGACCATTGTACTCTAGGCTTCACAACCGAGAAGTGGCGCGACCTACAGATGCCAAAATTTCCATGCATGCGCGACGAAGGGTGGCGCCACCTATCGTGATAAGGACTGCACGATATTTTATTTTTGTTCTTTTGGACCAAGGTCGGATACTTTTTGAACGCACCTCGTGTGTGTGTATATATATATATATATATATATATATATATATATATATATATATATATATATATATATATATATATATATATATATATATATATATATATATATTGTCGGTTTAGGGTAGTTTTGATACTATTGGGATAATGAAACCTGCTGCATTTATACTAGACATTTTCTTGGATTATGCGGATTCTTGGAGGAGCATATACATGCGCTATGAAGTCGCCTGACTGAGGAATGGATGGAGGTGATGGGATGCTCATAATTCATTATGAACAGTTATTGCATTGTACATTAATTGCAGCACATAGTAGCTGAGCATTTTTGCAATAACAGAGCGATATGACCATGCTTGGCAAAGTCAGTACCCATACAGTAAACAGGAGTGTAACACATGCACCAGGCGATGATCGCTCACAACTCCGACTACCATCCAACCCCAAAGGCCAGTCGATGCTCAGGTGGCAGGGGTACGGTGCCCTGTTAATTGATTGTATTAGGGTAATAACCTCAACTGAGGTCGAATATGAATTCATTCCTACACAAGCACGGTTCAGTATCCTTAAACTCCATCACAGAGCAATATATTTGAGTACACGTTTTACATTATTTAGTAGTCAATGATTGGTGGGCGTGGCAAGAGTGCACGTCACGGCCATACGTCATGGCAGACACACCTCAGCAGCCCGCTCCCAGTGCCCCAGTTGCCATTTGCCTTTTTGATGACTCTCCTTTCTATCAGATTTTGCTGGCATGTCTCTAAGACAACTACCCTAATGAAGCAGAGTTGATACTTGGTTATATTTTTCATAATTACGTCTCTGTCTGAAACACAATGTGTTTTAATGCCGTGTCAGTCAGAAACCTAGTTTAGACGCTATTGCAATAAGACGATATGTCGCGGGCCTTGAAATACATAGTAGAAGGTGTAAAGGAAGGGAAAAAGTGTAGTAGAAGCGAGAACGAAGAGGAGGAGGAGGAAGAAAAGGGACGATGAAGTAAAAGAGTATGATAGGAGACAAGGTAAAGTGTGAGGAGAAGCACAGACATAAAGAAAGAGGAAGGAGTAAGAGGAGGAGGAGGAGGAGGAGGGGGAGAAGGAGGAGAAGAAGGGAGTGGAAGAGGAAGAGGAAGAGAAGGAGGGGAGGAGGAAGGGGAGGAGGAGGAGGAGGAGGGAGAAGGAGGAGGAGAGGAAGAGGAAGAGAAGGAGGGAGGTGGAGGAGGAGGAGGAGGAGGAGAAGGAGGCGGGTGAGGAGGAGGTGGAGGGTGAGGAGGAGGAGGAGGGTGAGGAGGAGAAGGAGGATGGGAGGAGGAACGACAACAGAATGAAAGAGGGAGCTGGAGGAAGAAAAGGAGGAGGAGGAGGAGGAGGAGAAGGAGAAAGAGGAGGAGGAGGAGGAGGAGAAGGAGAAAGAGGAGGAGGAGGAGGAGGAGAGGAAGGAGGAGGAACAACAACAGAAGGCTAGAGGAAGATGAGCAAGAGAAAGGCGAGGGGAAAGAGCAGCCTTACCTCAAGCTGTATGTCGTCAAAGATTGATTTTAGGACATCCTCAGGGGGCAACGTGGTCTTGTTGAGCCTCGAGGCGCGACAGTACTTTGAGGGCCTTGTCATGTCGCCCAGTCACGATGAGCCACCTGGGTGACTCGTCAATCAGGCTGAGCAGATAAGAAAGTTGAGGGGTGAGAGAGGGAGTGTGGGGGTCGTAAACGAAAGATTAGGTGATAAAAAAGTGCCAGATTAATTAAAGAACGAGAGGTAGCAAATCAAAAAGTGAAAAGTGGAAGAATAATGGTTTAGTTAATAGGAGACGGATAGTAATGAAGCATATAAGGGCATGAGGCACAGGGGACGGTTAATGTACGTGAAGAAAAGTCACGTCAAAATGTGACAAATGACTGAGGGAAGGAGACGAGGCAGAGCAGAATGTGTTTAGGTAATGGAGAGCAATGGGAACAGAGTGAAGAAGAGAGGATGTCAGGTGCGTGTGAAAGATCAGAAGGTAAAAATGACAAAATTTAACAAAGGAAAGTGAAGTGGTAACACAGATGAATGAAGGAGACTGAATTGGTGAAGAAATAATGACAGCAGGAAAGTAAATGAATTAGGAAGGTATTGTTGGTGGTGAGCGAGGAAGGAAGGAAAAAGTTAATTATGAAAGGTCACGGGGATCCAGGAATATAAAACCCACCAGAGATTAATATACATGTGCTGATTGGTGAAAAAATGTGGAGCTTACTGGAGGTGGGTGGCAGAAAGAAGTAGAAGGAAGGTTTTTGATGGAAGTTCATGGAGGATGAGCCTTTCTAAACTACCTCTTACGTATTCTACTCCTCTCTCTGTACTTTATCTCCAGTTTCATTTCTACCAGACCGATCTCTGCTGTGGTAGACGCTCACTGTTCTTCCCCTAAACCTCCCACAGTGGCGTCCCTCTATTGTTCATTAATTATCCTGTTCGAAAAACAACCTTGGCCATTTATTCGTACACCGACGACTCTACTCTGCATTATTCAGCATCTTTTGACAGAAAGCCTTCCCAGCAAGAATTTCATGAGGAACTTGGTGTCCTCCAATGCGTCAAAAAATTGAATTTTTCCACCTGTCAACTCGACACAATATTTCAAACACCTCTCCGCTGTTCTTCGGTAACATTTAGCTATCACCATCGGTCTATCTTTAATTCAAAATCTTTACTGAAAACATTAAATCTCTTCTCTTACTAAAGCAGCTTTTTTCGAGAACAGGTGTCTCCCAGCAAACATAGGTATATTGGGCGACGATAAGGACAGATCACCTACTATCCATATCAGACCCCATGACATACCGTTTTTCGCAAATATCTTTCAAACGAAGACTCGAATCAGCATGGTGTTGTGGCACGGATTGTTTCACACTCTCCAGATGCGGTTAATTATGGCGTTTACTCATAACTGAGATGGCAAAACCTGCGTGAGCCACTTACACATTCGAACAGGTGAGGCGTGACGTATTTGTGACGTGTATCCACCATCTACCTCCACCCCTGGCTTCCCTTACTCCCACCCCTCCCTTTCCCTCCCTTCCACTCTCCTCTTACTCTCCCACACTCTTTCTCCCCCATACCTCCCTTCTCTCTCTCTCTCTCTCTCTCTCTCTCTCTCTCTCTCTCTCTCTCTCTCTCTCTCTCTCTCTCTCGTAGTAGTAGTAGTAGTAGTAGTAGTATGTTGGCAATGGCTGACAGTGACGGCGATGAAATACTCCTTCCTCCACAGGACGTGGATGTCAGCCGTCTATCGGCGGCATGACCGATAATTACCATGTTACCTTCTTCACTACCAAATACGGTGTAACGGTGAAACAAGCAATAACATCAATTACAATTGCTTGCATAAACTATCCAACCTTAATCGGCATATAATTTCTATTTATCTGCCATTAATTCAAGTCATACGTGTGTGTGCATGGGTTCATATCTCGTGTACAGCGTAAGTGGAGGAAAAGAGATATGAGAGAGAGAAAAGATCCTGGGGAGAGAAGAGGAGGATGGGAGGGAGGGAAAGGGAGGGTGAAGTAGAGGAAGCCAGGGGTGGAGGTAGTTGGTGGATACACTTCACAAATACGCCTCACTTGTTCGAATGTAAGTGGCTCACGCAGATTTTGTCATCACAGTCAAGAGTAAACGCCATAATTAACCGCATCTGGTAGTGCACAATAGTGTCAAAAATTAGCGGAGAGTGTGAAACAATCCGTGGAAAAGCACCATGCTGATCCGAGTCTTCGTTTGAAAGATATTTGCTAAAAACGGTATGTCATAGGATCTGATAGGGATAGTACTATAGCCATTCCTTTTACTGATGAACTCTGGAGCAGCTTTCCTTCGTCTGCATTTCCTCCTGCCTACGTCATGACCACTTTCAAGAGAATAATATTGAGAACATTGGACAATAAGTATGAGAAGAAACGTTGAAAAACATAGGAAACAGAGGAAAACAGATAAAGGGAGGCACAGTAATAAGGAATAAATTTTTTTGAAAAAACAATGATAAGGTACGAAGACAAATCGGACACGGCACTTTACTTTTTTTAAAGAAAACGAGGTACATAGAAAATGTAGAAACCGAGATGAAACAACAAATTTCAACATAAAAGGGACAGCGAAAATGAATGAAAAGAAGCGGACGGAGAGGATGACAAAGACGACATAGAGATATTCAGGATACTCACACCAGCACAGGCAGCAATAGCAGGGTTTTAAGAAAAGGGAAAACAGGTAATGGAAGGACAATACAGGAAAATAGGGAACACAGGGGACACACGAATATACTCACAACAAGACAGGCAGCATGAGGATTATAGGGAGGGACACGGCAAGCTGCAGCCACCGCCAATCTCTGATGAGGTAGCCTGCCCCCACATCATCATACCAAAGGCCCAGGGCAGAGCCATAAGGATGCCTACAGCAGACCTGTTCTTGGTCTCGCACACCTCCATACCTGAAATTATGTCCTTGGCGTCATTTTCCTTATAATTATCCTTCACTAACATCAACTAAGTGTCATTTCGAAGGAAATAACTGTAAGGAATTAATCCGAATGAAGAGAAAAGTAAGATAAATAGCCTTCATGTATCAATCAATCCCTGAAAGCATACATTTGGGGGCGCATCCCCTCACCTACCCTATGACGTCAAACCAGGGTGTCCTCCGGGCAAGTCTTCATGCAAGTCCCCTCCCCATCCTACCTCCTGTCAAGATTTCTCGACTTGCTCAAACCACGAACTCTGTAAGCGTCCCCTTGGCCTCCTCTACTTAAAACAACGCGATGTGCAGAGTCGGTTTCTGAGTGGTGTGCCCGTTTCCCCGGAATTAGCGCTGATGGACTAAGCGGGTAATATTTGTCGAATCAGTTTCACGGAGTAGTCGCTGGTTTGATACAAAGTCATTCCAGCAATATCTCATGATTCTGCGTAGAAATATATTACGAAAGGCATCAGTCTGCCTCTCAAGTCCCTACTTGTAGTGTCCATGTCTCACAGAAAGTAAAACGAGGAGCCCAAGCGACTTGACGATCCTGCAGAGGTGGGCCAGAGCGTGGGTCAAGCCAATCCGCTGTAAGACTTCCTGACGAGACCAGTCGTTGTTCGGAACTACGCTACCGAGGCATATAAAATTTTCCAAGATATCCGTGTTCTCCCCACGCATGAACAGATTGTACTGTTTCATCTAGCAAGCTTCTAAACAACTGTACCTTAGTCTTGGCCCAGGAGAGCTGCAAGGTGATCTAGAATGTGTTTTATTTTTCATCAGTGATGTTTCTCAATGAACGGAACATGATTGTGTCCACAAACTCCATATGAAAATGAAATACGATAATTAGGTTAGAGTAGACACAAAAAATACTGCGTAGCTGGGGAGCAGACTGGGACATTGCTTTGAGTGTATACGTGACTAATTCTCATAATCACGTGCAAAAACGTTGTCACATCATTTTCAGGGTATAAAGTGTTCAAACGTTACAGACTATAATTATATATATATATATATATATATATATATATATATATATATATATATATATAATATATATATATATATAGAGAGAGAGATATATAGAGATAGATAGATAGATAGATAGAGATAGATATAGAGAGATATATATATATAGATAGAGAGAGAGAGAGAGAGAGAGAGTTTCTGCTTGGAAAAGAAGGAACTCTTTTCGAGAAAAAATCTATGTAAAGTCACGCTGCAATTTTTGACTGAAATTTGGACTGTCTATATATAGTTCCACCGCCGTCTGTTAATACAAGCAACACAGTACACATAGTGTAGGGACCCCCTAAATCTATCTATTTTCTCTTAAGTCTTCCCGTTCTCTCCACCTTCAATTCCTTAGCCAACCCTTCACATCACTCCATTAATTCTAAAGCATATCCTCTTTCTCAACCTTTTCTTTAGTCTGCTTTCTAACACAACACACCATTATCTCATTCTCCACATTTCATCAGATTGCCAGTCACTACATCGTAAATACGTGTATCTAGTCACCAAGAATATTATAACAAACTGACCTACACACACAGAAGCACCAAACTGTCAGTATTGTAAATATTTCCGTATGTAAACTTATATACAGAGTCAACTACCATTCTCTGTACAAATATAATCTAGAAATAAAACTTCTATGTCAGAGACACGCCAGTCCTCGTCGACTGACCGAATCTGTCTGCTAGATTTCTATCGCCGATATAGTCGGTCTGTCAGCAAACCCATGCTCCCCGGTGCAGGAGGAGCAATATTTTCCTCTTAACGATCCGTCTTCGGACAAGGGCCCGTTTCTCCAAGTGATACTAGGGATAAATCTTTAACAACTACATCTACCATAAGTAAGAGTACCGAGAGACGCCAGTCCTCGTCGACAGACCGACAGGTCGGCTACGCTCCAAACAGCCGATAGAGTCGGTCTGTCGGTACCAAGGAGACTATAGAACCGTATATAGTCTCTTTGGTCAGTACCCTACTATAGGGATGAGCAATCTTTATAAAAAGGAGAACAAAACAGGCCAACA